>NC_056745.1:634215314-634515314 GCF_019279795.1 Protopterus annectens | reverse complement strand
TCTCTGGAGATACTAGGCAGAGGACTGGTGACAGGTATGTTATGGGGTATGATCGATGGGGACAGGGGTGTGAAGTTTTCGCCAAATCTGTCCACTTGCAGGTTGATTATGTCCTCAGGTTCAGTATAAGTGGTACCATCCACAGCTAGTTCGACACAAAGCTGGGCATCCCTTTTAGATGTTGGATGTAGCTAAAGAATACTTTGTGATTTATCTTGGCTACGGATGATAATTTAGTTTTGTAATTAGCTTTAGAGGACTTTACAAGATGTTTAATCTGCCTTTTTATCCTTCCAGGGTGAGAAGTACTTCAAATGAGTACAGTTTCTGATTTGGACTTCTAGCATTAAGTAGCATAACCCCAAATTTGTTTCTGGAGGATATTATAAAGAAGTTATTTATAATAAGTGCATTTTGGCCAACCATTGCTGATTCACTGCTTCTCTGGTGAACTCTTAGACTCACTGAAAAGAAAAAATAGAAATGTTTATAAAACATAGTGACAGAGTGAAAGGGACAATGGTAGTTGGGCAAAAGTTAAGTATTGTGGCCTGAGGAAAAGCAATTGCAATGGTCTGGTTTGAGAATGTGATTTTAGATGGGACCAGAATTTGGTGTTAGAAGCCACTTTTATATGTGGATAAGTGACGTGCTGAAAGTCATACACTTTCTAAGTGGACTCCAGTCAAGGACTACAGGATGTAATGTATTAATAACTGAGAGCCTTAACCATATGAGATAAATTATCATGTGGTACTGGTTTCACAAAATATTGGCAACAAAAGGCTGACAGACATGGATTTTTCTATTTGAAATTAGTCAAGGTCTGATATTTATTTATCTATTTATCGGCATTTGTTTACTGGGAAAGTCCACTGGGTCACTGAGAGCACATTTTCAGCGGAGGCCCGGCAAGAAAAGCTCCAAAGAAGATATTGTATCTAACAATATGAAAAATGTACACAATTTACAGAAAAATACAGGTAAATATTAGCAATTAGTTAAAGCAGAGAATGAAATTTTGTGGAGTACAATAAATGCAATCTTAAAATAGCAGAGAGAATAAAAGTAAAACAGGTACATTATGTAAAATATTCTAAGTGCAGTTAAGTTATCACTGACAACGCACTGATATCAATGCCCAGCCCCAGAGCACTTCAGAAGAAAAAGTCCATATGATCTCTGAAAAGCACTGTCATGAAATTATAACATGTTCCAAAGCATAGTTAAGTCAGAGAATGATTCCTTTTGTCGTTCGTAAGTATCTTTACCAGGTGATTTTGAAGCAGTGGTGTTCCTTCATAACAATACCCCATTTCCAAACAATAGAAACACACATTACAGGTCACTTATGTATAACTGCAGCAAATTTCTAAGCAAACTCTAAATTTTGTTTGAAAAGCCATGTAAAATGTATACAGCATAATAAATCGGGAGAGCAGATCACAATAGTATGGCAATATTTCATGTAGCATTCACATTTGCATTAACGGGTAATTTTGAAATAATGGTGTGCTAATATAGTGACGTACTGTGCCCATATCTACTTGTAACACCAAAAGTGGCCTGACACTCCCCTTAAAAGAGATGTCATCACTGTGTTGTGAAATCTTAAATCTTAAACTCCTATAGCAGCCTTAGCACAGAATCAGTATTTTCCTTGATGGAAGTTTTAATGTCAAATATCCCTCAGCAGAAGCTGTTGCTAGAAAGGGTCTGGTTGCCATTTTCTCCATAGGGCATCATTAAATGCTCTCGATTTATGTATTTTACTTCTTGACTTGGTAAGTCCACTAGTCACATGTACCTCTTTTTAGGAACAACCTTTAAGTACTACCTGGTTAAGTGACTTTCTCAGAATTATATGGTAAGCAAATAGACACTTACCCAGGATGTTAGCTTGAAGCTTATTAACATTTCAACGCCTTAAACCTGTACATTAAATTGCCAGCTTGCACTAAATAGAAGACTCATCAGAAGCAAGAAGTGATCTTTGCATAGCTGCAATCAGAAATTAAGATCAAAGAAGAAAAGTGAATGAATTATGCGTAAGACAAGTTATGTGGCTCATGCTAAGTAATTCTACTCATTTAAACAGAATGCCATTTGGCTGAAACCAAATAACTGAAAATCATTTTAAACTATTTTTTTCACAGCAGTTCATGCCCTTTGTTCCCCCTTGTGGGAGGCTGTGCCCCAAGTAACTCCCTAACTAACATATTCTTTCTCTGTGGTCACACAGCATCAGAGTAAGACACAATATTTTGCTTTGCTCCAAAGTTAAAATATTTTCTAAGCAGACCTCATTTCTAATGTGAAAAAGTCTCAACATTGTGTTTTTGTCAAAAGTCTGCTTCTGAGCCCATCATTTCTTCAGAGTACTACTTTCAAAAATGGTAGAAGTAAATCAAATTTGGACTTCAGCTTTCGATGACGTCTTCATCTGAGATGCAACTTTTTAATTAAACCAAATGACTTAACAGGTTTGTTTCCACAGTCTCCTTTTATTTTCCTCTTCACTTTATTGAAAGCATTGCATAACTCTCTGCCAGGCCATTAGATAAAGCTTTCAGATCGCATAATACATTCCATTTCCCTTCATATTGTTTGCAAGTCCACACTAATGAAACAAGATCCAAGAACATAAACTAGAATGTCTGAAATACCATGTAAATACTAAACTCTTAAATGTTTTCTTAGTTTGTGTTTGCTTGAGAAGCACAATAACTAAATGCAAACACATACATCCAATGTAAATGATATTCAAAACAATAAACATTTTCCAATAAATGTGCCAGCACAGTTTACATAAAGTGGACTGCAGTCACTTACATAACCTCTCAAGCTAACCCTTCAACTTTGCCACATGCTATCAATATCTTGGCTTCTCAGGCAGTTCCTGTGAAAGTAAAGGTATATTCAGTGGTGATTTGCTGTTTGCTTGACACTCATCAGTCTTTGCATTACTTTTACCTTACATTACATTACAATATACATTAAAGATAAGCACACTTCCAGACTGGTCAAAAAAACTGATATACAGGAGGTACTTCAGGTGCAACTAACTGTTCACAAGACACCTATTCAAGTCATAGCCAGCTATAGGTCCCTATTCACGAATCAGGTAACTCACTCTGCCTATTTGCATCTACTTGAGTCTATCAAGATACAACCACACACCTTTGTTCTGGGCAATGTTAACTACCCTACCATAGACTGGATAAACTACTCATGCTCAAACACACTTGACCAAAGATTCCTCGACTTTATCAACTCAAATGCCTTGAAACATCTGGTTGTCATCCCTACAAGGGGTGAAAACATCCTGGACCTAGTACTGAAGAACACTGGAGACCACTGCAAAACCCCTATAGTTTTGTCCTCCCTTGTGATATCTGACCACAAATCAGTCTCATTCAAAGTTACCATCACTCCAGACCCCCCCAGCAGTAACTAGACAGAGAAACTTCTCCAAAGCAGATTAAAAACCTCCTATGGGTTGGTATTAACAGCTTTGTAGCACCTCCTTCCTCTGATGGAACAGATAACTATGCAGAACTCTACACTATGACTCTGTACAAGCACCTGTATAGCTACATGGATTTGGCAATACCAGATAGGACCAAAACACTCTCCTATAGGAATAACAAACCTGTCTGGTGGACTTCTGCCATTAACAGACTTTACAATAAGGGGAAGACACTGCTGTCTAGGAGTAAGAAGGAAAGGACCAGGTCCTAAACTCAAAACAATCCCTCCTCAGCTTAAACAAGCAAATAATACTCCTTGTGAAATCCTCCAAAGAGAACTATGAGTCTAAATTACCTTATTCAACAAAAGACAGCCATAAGGCCTTTATTTACATCTGCAACCTCAAAGGAAAGGACCAGAACTGGTGGTTAATGGTACCGCACATACCAATACTGTTGACATTGCAAACCTGCTAGCAGATAGGTTCCGTGAAAATGTCACCCCCATATTCCCCCAAGACAGCTAACCGGGGCATCCCAAACTCCTGTGCCCCACCCCTTATCTCTAATGAGCAGGTCATTAAAGTCCTTGCTAAAGCCAAAAACACTGCATCTATGGGACCAGATAACATTCCAGGCTGCATTCTATACGGGCTCCAGCATAAATCAGCAGCACCATTGGGTAGCCTATTCAGTCATAGTCTAAGTACAGACTTAGTCCCAGCTGAATGGAAGTTAGCCACCATTATCCCATTACACAAAGGTGGTGGATTCACAGACCCCAGGAACTGTAGACCCATTAGCCTGACTAGCCTAATCTGCAAGGCCATGGAATGTATCATGGACCTCATAAACAAGGACATGGGCAGTCTGCAATTACTCGACCCTATCCAGTTTGGATTTGTCAAAGGGAGATTATGTCTGCTGAACCTGGTGGACTTCTTCAAAACAGTTGCCAAAGCCCTGGAAGAGGGGAAATCTGTGCATACTGCCTACATGGATTTAGCCAAGGCATTTGACACCATTCCCCACTCAGACATCATCAACAAACTTACCGAGCTAGGCATCAACCCTTACCTCATTAGGTGGGTAGCAAACTGGCTTACTGATAGAACCCACACAGTCAAAGTAGAGGACTCATCTTCCAACTGTAGACCTGTAACCAGCTGTGTACCACAGGGATCATCATGGGACCCCTGTTCAAAATCCACTTCTCTGAGGTGCAAACAAAAACTGAAGGTCTGTGGCTGACAAAGTTTGCAGACTATTGCAAATTGGGGGCTGTCTTAGATTGCCCAAATGATGTAAACATCCTACAAAAGGGTCTCACCCTAATGAACATGTGGTGCTAGAATCATGGCCTCAAACTCAATGCTAAAAAATGTATCATTATCCCTTTTGGCAAGAATGATGTTCCTGCTAGATATGACATCAGCAAGAATGCCCTAAGGATGCTCTTAGTGGTGAGACACCTGGGCACACAGGTTGTTAGCAACCTAACATTTGACCATGTCGCCACAGTGGTAAGAAGGGCTTTCTATATGGCCCATCTAATAAGTAAGGGCATTTCATCCAGAAAAAAAGAAGTCAGAACCTCCCTGTACTCTTCCTCATCAGGCCAATAATTAAGTATAACGTCCCCTTTGGTATGTATCTTTCCAAACACCTGCAGCAGCTGGAGAAGCCACAAAGGTTCCTGACTAGGAAAATTCAGTGTCTCAAGCACTTACCCTATGTGGATAGGCTGAAATCCCTGTCTCTCTATTCTGTGTCATACGGATTGCTCAGAGGTGACCTCTGCCTTGTATTTAAAGCTATCTCTGACCCTGCTTTGTATGCTGCATATCCGAATGTCAAACTGTACATGTGCTACTCACACTAAAGACCTTAACCTGGTATGCAACATCAATAAAACTTGCTAGCGGACAGATTTTTTTTCCCAGTGGTTACTCCACCTTTGGAATAGGCTCCCTCTCCACATTAAACAGAGCACCACTTTGGCCCTCTTTAAGCTCAATCTGGATGATTGGCTGGGTAACCGAAAATTCACCCCTGGGGTTCCACCCGTGTCCCTGTTAAACAGGGGCACCATGCACTGATTTTTTAGTGTCTGCTTGAAAAAGACACTCTTGGAAACAAGGGTTGAACTTGGATGGGCTTGTAAGAGCCCTAGGACCATTAGCCTGGTAACATCCTATGATCCTATTGTACTTATCTAATAACTGAGACATCAAGCCAGTGTACTGAGCCCTTTTAAATGCATTTAAGGTTCCATCTCTCCTCTATTGTTGTCTTTCTTCATACCCTTCTTCTACTGACTACATGCCTTTTTGAATTCCAGTATGGATTCCCTTTCCAGCACCCATTTGGTAACCATTCCATGGCTCCATAACCCTCTCTGTGAAAAAAAAAATAATCTCAGAGTTCCAGACCAAGGCTGTGCCAACAGAATCAGTTCATTTCTGGTTGTAGACTCTATGCTTCCAAAGATAGACCACATCATTTCTGTTTTCTGCTGCACACAACCATCTCATGTGTTCCTAGTGGTCCAGACCACCACCTTAGATCCTTTTCTTGCTCTGTTGCTATCGGTTTTATTCTTCTAGCTAATACTTCACATCCAGTTTGCTGTGATATAAATATAACATTTTGCATTTGTTTGAGCTAATACTTCACATCTGCTTTGCTGTGATGTAAATACAACAATTGGCATTTGTTTGCTCTGGATCTCAAGATCTCAACTGCAATCATACTTAACACTTGTTCACCTTTCCAAATATTTTGCTAGACTCATCCCATCCTCAGCTTTGTGCAAACAGCCTGTTTCCTCATACATCTGAGACAAACACATTGAAGGGTACCAAACTTAGGGGTGTCCTTTGTGGTACTCTATTAGTCACTTTCCTAATTTCTGACATTGTCCTCCTTATCGCAACCCTATTCTTCCGAACATTCCACCATGCAGTCATCCCATTCCTCAGTCTTAATCTTATTGTCAACCATGTGATACTTCCATGTGGAACCATGTAAAAAGTCATGCTGAATTCAAGTTAGACTACATGTAATGGTGCTCCCTTGTCAATTTCATCTGTAACTCAGTCATAAAACTGGATCAAGTTTGATTTTGGCCATGAACCCATGCTGGTAGCTGTCCCAGAGAAAACTGCTCCCTCAAAATGCTATGAGCCTTTTCCCAGGATTCTCCCCATTTTCTCTGATACTACTATGAAGCCATCAAACCTGTAGTTTCCATTCTTCTGTACAAGTGTACCAAAATTGCTGTTTCCCAGTGGTCTAGCATTTCTGCACTAGTTAGTACCTTACTGAAAGTCTTCCTCAGTGGTACTTGCCAATAAATTGGGTAGATTTCTGAGGACTCTTGGAGGTAACCCATCTTGTCTTTGTGCTTTATCGTCCATAAGGACAGTTAGTTTCCCCTGAATATGCTCCCCCTTAATTCTGGTGTCTGTTAACTATTCTTTCCATACTGTCATACCTTCTTTCCACAAGGCACTCTTCCTTTTCCTTTCTTTTGTGAAGACTGAGGCAAAATAGTCATTCAGTACATTTGCTGTTTCCCATTCTTCTGTGCCCTCCCTTCCATCTTTTCTCAGTATGGGCAGTACTCTCCCTTCATTCTTTCTGCTCTGTACATAAAAAGCCCTTGCTTATTTTCTTGATCCCTTGTGTTGACTCCCTTTCACTTTTAGCTGTTTGATGACTTTGCCATTCTTTTCAACATTCTGATCCATACCAGGCCACGCTACTTATGATTTGGCTAAGATTTTTATTGTGGACATTCCAAGAATAATTTCCACATTATGGGATGACAATGTAAAACACCACAATACACATCTATGCTTGACATTTAAGGCTAATCTAGAGGAACAGTAAACCATAAACCTTGTCACAGTTATTACAGATTAAACTTTAAATACTTACTCATACTTGTGGCAAAACTGCATCTTTAGTAGTCTGATATATAATGTAATGCTCTTAATAGCTTCACTGCGTCAATATCCTTAGTTATATAAATGATACCCTGCTATGGATATAACAGCCAGCCAGTTTTAAAACCTTTCAGGGCATCTTCCACAGACCCAATCCATCAACTTGAGGTGAGCTGACTAAAAAGTCAGGTTTGAGTGCCAGGCCGTTTATAGCTTTCCTGCTTCCAAAAAGTGCTTCTGTTATAGGCTTTTGAGGATTAATGGTTGACTGATGCTGTTACATTGCTGGGCAGATAAGCTCCTTTCCAGGGGAAAAAATACCAATTAAGTTTTACTGACAATCTGTACTTTTTCAGTAGAATATTAATTTTAAAGTTAGGGAAAAGTAAAGTGTTTCTATTGACTGCCAAGTGACTTTTAATTACTTATAATAGGAGCATCATCTTTTTTTACTTTTTTGGTTAAAGGTTATTAAAACTTATTAAAAACTACTTTTTCTGTGATAAAAGTGGTGTCATTTTACTTTTGGTGGTTGGAATAAGTATTTAAACTGCTTTTACTGTGTTTTTTTTAACCATAAAATGCCTGTAACTGGTACCCACTAAAAACTCTCCCTCTTGAGCAGGCAGTAAAATATTTCAACTCTAAATTCTTAACTATCCTTGATAAGCATGCTCCTAAACATTCTGTCAAAATGAAGTCCAAACCTGCCCCCTGGCTTTCAAAAGAAACACGCCAACTCATATTGCTTAGGAATAAATCGTGGACCAAGTGGAGAACATCCAAAAATATCTCAGAGCGACAAACATTTAAACAGCTAAGGAATACTACTAAATAAGCTATACTGACTGACAAAAAAAACTACTATTGTAAGCTTCAGCAATCGCACCATAGCAATCCACAAAACCTCTGGTCTAATATTAATAGACTCCTTCACCCAGGGCACTCCAGTACACCACCCCCTCTAGGGGCAGATAAAAATACCTCCCTTCAAACTGCCAATGCCTTCAATACCTTCTTCACCGACACCACAAAATCTCTTGCCTGTTAACTGTCCACAAACAACTCTAATCTCCAATCATCTCTACCTAATACTCTCCCAACTTTACAAATTAAACCTATCGCTATCTCGTATATCCAAAAACTTTTACATAAACTTAAGCCATGTACCACCTCTGCAGACCAAATACCATCTGAATATCTACAAAAAGCATCAAAAGCAGTTGCTTATCCTGTATCCATCCTTATAAACAGAACCATAAATGAAGAAACCATCCCAGACATCTGGAAAATCTCCCACATCATTCCTCTACATAAAGGTGGAAACTCCAATGAGTTTTCCAACTACAGGCCTATAGCTCTCTTATCACCCTTAGCAAAAGTTATGGAAAAATGTATTCACCATCAACTAATTAACCACCTAACCCAACATAATATACTAGCTAAGTGTCAGCATGGATTCAGGCCATTTCATAGTACCTCAACAACCCTCCTATCTTTCACTGATCAATAAAAACTGTAACAACAACCTCCTCTCCTCTGTACTCTTTATTGATCTGTCAAAAGCCTTTGACATGGTCAGCCACCCCCTACTCCTAAAAACTCTTGAATCCCTTACTCCTGACACTAAGGCCATTCACTGGTTTAAGTCCTACCTTAACAATAGGCAACAAGCAGTCATTTGGGAGAATCAGCTATCTTCCCACCTGCCAGTCTCCCTTGGAGTCCCTCAGGGCTCCATTCTTGGTCCACTTCTATTCTTAGTATTCATCAACGACCTTTTCTTAGCAATCCCGCAAGCTACCTGTATACAATATGCAGATGATTCCACACTCATATGCTCTGCCAACTCCACATCTAAACTTCAATCCCTAACTCAGACAGTATTCAACTCAGTTGAGGCTTGGTTCCTAAAACGTTGCATCCTTTTGAATGCCAAAAAAAACAAGCTCTTACTCTTCACACCTAACAGTAAGCCCCCCCCCCCCAATCAATTTCTCAATCAAATCAAATAATGGTACCATCATAACCCCAGACTCTACCACCAAATTATTAGGAGTCTTAATCGTCAATAACCTTTCATTTGACAATCATATAAATAACATTATTAAAACCATAAATAGAAAATTGGGCTCCCTGTATAGAATAAAAAACTTCTTAACACCAACAGCCAGAACTACAATTGCCCACTCCCATCTAATCTCCACTCTTCTTTATGCTTCCCCATATATACTAACCTAAAGAAAAAGAATCTCACTAAACTAATTCCTATAATAATATTACCAGGTTTGCCACTGGGAACCCATTTAGAACGCGCCACTGTCTGAACCTAAAGCAGCTTGACTGGCTTGAACTAAAAAACTTACTGATACTTTCCCAACTTACCATTGTTCATAGGATATTCTACCAACCTAACAACACACCTATACTCTCTAACCTTATTACCCCCTATGCTAACCTCAATTCCGTACGCTCTTCTACTAAACTACTGGTTAGAACTATTAAGTCTAATAACTTAGCAGGCGACTCCTTGTTTTCTAATACAGCTGGAAAATATTGGAACATGTTGCCATCAGATCTAACAGTACTTCCTTGCTTCCCACTCTTTAAGCAAAGGCTGAAGCCACATCTTAAAACACACTGGTTATGCCCTTGCTGTTACTCTAACTAAATGTCTGCATTCTCTTTTGTCATTTTGTCTATCCTGTCTCCCCTCACCTTTTTTAACACTACCTACCCCGGGTAGCAGAAACTGTTTTAAATTATTGTTGTAAATATGATATGAAATAACTGTTAACATACTGTAAACAACCCCATATATTTCATTGTAAGAGTACCAAATTTCCTCTTCAAAGTTTTTTTTATATATTTCTGTAAATATTTCTTTTTTTTCGAATATGGTGTTTATGTATATGGTATGACCTTGTAACTACTGTTCTCTCATTTATTTTTTGTCTTACATTTCTTACATTTTTACTTTTTTCTCTTACAAGTGTGCATTATAGATTATTATTATTTTTTTTTAATGTTATGTGGAGCTTTTCTTCCCGGGCCTCTGCTGAAAATGGAAATATATCCAGTTGGACTAGCCTGGTTAACAAATGTAAAATAAATAAAATAAATAAAAGAGGTTTTTACTACTGACCTACTGGTCTCAGAGAGTCAGGCAGCATGGAACAACCTACCCATTTCTCATTTCTTCCTTCTTCCAAACACAAAAAGAAGAAAAGCACTAAATAGGCTTTGCCACCAAAGCAGGATACTAAAGTGTCTCAGTCACAGTTGGGTGACTCTGTTGTGGCCATTTCTGGTTCCTCAGTCCATTCATCTTTTTCCCTGGCTTTCTCTGATTTAGTCCCTGCAGTCACCTGGGGCAAGGTAGAGCCACTCTTGTCAGTTTTGTGAGAAGGGACAAGGAATACCATCCTGCCTAGCTAGAATGCTATTCCTATCCATAGGGAGTTTTTTTCCTGTCAAAAGTGGGTCTGCTATAATAAAGATTTCTGTCAAAAAGAAGCAAAAACTGAAACATGTTTATTCTCCTGTCTGTTCCTTTGATCAGGAATGATTTTTTGGGTTTAGCTCGAAGTTAATTTCAGGCTAAGTTTAGCTATTTCTGGTAAAAGAAAATAGATTCTTTTTTTTGGAAGAGATTTGTGTTTTTGAGCCATAAAATAATTGTGAAGGGACAGATAATGTTTTGTCTTCTCTGATTTATAGTTAAGATTCTGAGGAGAGGATGGCTTCATCTTGTCCCTTTGAAGGATTTTCCTTCTCAAACTATTTCCAGAATGGATCAGTGAGAACAGAATGATATTCCACAATCCCTTAAGTAGTATGATTTATTACAATAAGACTTTCTGGAACCCACACCCATTCCTCCTGTTCTTTCAGCATTGGAGGTTGTTTTGCCACAGCCTTTAACCTGCCTGAAGCCAGTCTGTTGCCCACAAGAAAGCAGACTGAATGTACAAAGTTTCTTAGCCTTAATAATTTTATGCATTCATCCCAGATCAGACCCAGCAATTATTTAGTGAGCTCAGCTGCTGCTAAACATTTAATAGATTTGGGAAATGTGTATTCATCTGCAGCATGTTTTAAGAATTCTCATCTATCAAGCTCATATGAAAAATGTATGTTTCCTTCTTTTGAAAAAATGAGGAATATTATGGGATCTGTACCATCTTCTTTGTTAAAAAGCCTGCTATTTGTAATTTGATTGCCTCTGTGCCCCAAATGGCTACTCACTGTTTGGAATGTTTTTATGATTCTGCTGATGCCACTTCCAAGACTGCTGTCGTTGGAACTGTTATGAGGAGGTTTGCTTGGTTGCATTTTTAAAACCCCCCAGAAGATGCTGAAATCTGTAATTATCCCTTTGATAGAGAATTAGTATTTTTGGCGATCTCCTGCAGAGGTGCTTAAAAAGTGTGATGACAGAGATAAGTTGATTCAAGGGATCTCTCAGATTTTTCAGCCTATCAACTCCAAGTTTGTCAGGTTTGTCAATGAATTTAATGGCACCCTATAGCCTTCTTTAAAAAGCAAAATAAACAGACCCAACAAGCTGCTGTTAAGCAATCAATTAAAAAGCAATGGTGGTGCTGGTGCTGAGAGGTCCAAAAAGAAAGGTGGACCCTCCCAGAACAAAGGACAGTCTAATAAGTCTGAATGACTATATACATGACCAGCCTGCCTCTTCCTGCCCTGGTAAACCCTTAATACTTACAAAAATTCTGAACCTCCATTTCTTTGGCAACAATGCTGATGTTTTTGAACAGCTAGATTCTGAAAATAATCCATTATGGTTACAGATGACAGTAGGCGTCTCTCATCCTTTTTGAGGGATTTTTGCCCATCTGCTACACCAAAGTCCTTTTCTGCCTCCTGTCATACAGCATCTGCTGTCTTAGGGGTGAGAGAAGCATCCTCTCCTCCTCAGTTAGGAGGTGGATTTTATTCAAGAATGTTTATGATGCCAAAGAAAGAGGATTTTGGAGACTATTTCTGGATCTTTCCTTTCTCAACATGTTTGTGATAGTGCCCAAGTTCAAAATGTTGTTCATTCACAACTTGTTACTCCTTGTGACAACCCTGCACTGGCCCAGCAATCGAGGAGCCTCAATTCTCACCATTGGTAACAGCTAGAGGATGTACACATTGGGTGGGTGACAAGTACACACACACAGTAAAGTGCAATTTCCCTTAAGAACACACAGAGATCACAGTGAGTCTGGAGCTGGTTTCTCCCTCTTTCTCCAACTCCTCAATAACAGCTATAGGGTTAAGATCTCAGCTGAGGGGCCAAGATCTCTAGCACCCTCGCTGTCCAACCAGTGCTTCATGTCCCTCCCCAAGTAGCTGACATACACACTTTCAGATATGATTTATATACAAACATGCACACACATACCTGGGGAAGGCTGGCACAGGTTTACTAGCTATGCCGCCTTCTGCCCAGACTATAAGGTAGTTTCCACTGCCACCAACCCCTTCTTATCATTACTATAAGGCCCTTACAAAGAGTGTCCAATCCTACTGTGTAATGTTACTATTATCTAAATGGTAGTTTGATCAAGAACAAGACTATTTAAGAGTGGCCTGTACAGTGTCACCAAATACATATGCAAGTACTCTAACAGCTTAAATATGTTTCACAAATATCAGCCACAAAGATAGGTTTAAATATATTTAATAATAAATAATAAAAGAGCAAGACAATACTCAAGTCAATCAACACTTCAGAGTTCAAAATCACAGGAAATATTTTAAAACAACATTACAGGACCATCTCAAATAAATACAGAAAACTTCTAAACTAATCTTTACTATATTCCTATCTCTATCTAAAAGAGATACTATACCCTAAATCTTACTTACAGAACAGGCAGGCAGAAGTGCAGATGATGATGAGTGGTTGTTCTTGCTAGGTCCAATACAAAATGCACAGCCTCTGTCTGAGAGAGTTCTTAAATTAATATCACATTTTACTGCTGGGTTAGCTTGGGTGACATCACTCTTTGTCTCCTAACTTCAGCTCCCAGGCTAAACAGAAACTTAACAGAATTTTAACATCTCTGTGTTAAAAATACATATCTCTCAGAGGTTTGCTCAGAACTGTGTAGCTGCTAGGAAGGTATAAAGCAATAAAACACTTGACATTCTTCGTCTTCTGGCTTTTTCTGATAAGGGATCATCACAGCGGAACTCTGGTCTGCTAATGATAGGCAGATTTTTACGATGCTGAGGTGCCAGCCCGATGCCCAACCTTTAATGAAGGCACGCCCATTCACACATGTCTTTCGAATGCCACTCAACCGCGGGGAGGACATGCAGACTCCACACAGAAGGCACTCCAGCCAAGAAACGAATGGGAGAACCTCTTGCTCTGAGGTGATTTTCCTTCAAGACAATAGAAAAACTTCTAGCTCTAGACATTGTTCATAGGTTAATAGGTTCATAGGTAGGTACATGTTAATAGGTTCATAGGTAGGTACTAGGCTATCTGCCTGAGGGCATTTATAAGCCTAGCCAGAGTGTCGGCTTTCGCCACTCCATTGATTAATTAACTGATCCTCTGTCAAGCAGAGCCAATGAAGTGATCCCAGGGGTGTATTTTCTGTTAACCATCACTCTGTTAACCATCAAAGTTTTTCTTGAAGAGTGTTAGTGAGGGGCTCTGCCTGATGTAATTTGGAATTTTGTTCCAAAGCATGGGAAGTCTCTGACAGGAATCTATCCCTCCTGCATGTTCTATTTATTGTTGTGGCGAGGTTTGGCTCACTAGAGCATGTGACTCGCAGTGACTTGAATTTTTTTTTAGGCGGAGCATGTCTATCAATTCTGAGTTGGACATGGCTTTGTAAGTCAGGCAGAGATCACCTCTGAGTAAGCGATATGCCACTGAGTACAGCCGGAGTTTTTTCAGTCGGGCTGCATAGGACATATGTTTGAGGCCAGTAATCCTCTTGGTGAGGTACTTTTGTGGTCTTTCGAGCTGTTGGAAGTGTCTTGTGAGGTACATCCCAAATGGGGCATTGTACTCTATGATGGGTCTAATGAGTGACGAGTAAAGGGGCACTATAACCTCTTTATTTCTAGATGCGAACCCTTTAGTAATTAGATGGGCCATATAGAAGGATTTCCTAACTACTTTGGCAATATGATTGTCAAAAGAGAGATTACTGTCTACCTGGGTCCCCAGATCTCATTACCTCTTCTGTATTAAGGGGGCTGCCACCTATGTGGTAATTTGTATGTGTTTTGTTTTTCCCATATGGGATGACTATGCATTTTATGGCATTTAGCTTGTAGCCAAGACTTTGACACCAGGTGTCCGTCTCAGTAAGGCCCTTTTGGAGGATGTCCATGTCAGCCAGAGAGTCAATTATGGCTCCCAGTTTGCAGTCATTGGCGAACTTGGTTAGCCATAGTCCTCCTGTGTTTGCCTGTACTTCTGAGAAGTATATGTTGAACAGTAGTGGTCCCAGGAACGAGCCTTGTGGGACACCACTTGCGACTGGTTTAGAGTTGGACATGGAGCCCTCTATTCTTACCATGTGAGTTCTGTCTGTAAGCCAGTGGGCAACCCATCTCATGATGTAGGGGTTTAAGTTCAGGCTGGTGAGCTCTTCTGTAATACCCAAGTGGGGAATGGTGTCAAAAGCCTTGGCAAGGTCAAGGTAGGCTGTGTGAACCACCTTTCCCTCGTCTATGGCCTTGGTGACTGTCTCAAAGAATGCAACCAGGTTTAGTAGGCATGATCTGCCCTTAACAAAGCCGAACTAGGTCAGGTCAAGTGTTTGGAGGTTTCCAATGTCTTTGTTAATGAGTTGTGTCTGCTACTGAACTGAGATTGAGAGATAACATCTTTTGTTTATAGCCCAGCTATAAAGTAACTTAACATCAAATTTCTTAAGTTTTGCAGGTTAATCTTCTATGTTCCAGCAGGATATGTTGTGGTTACATTCTTGAAGCTCAGTATATAACATGCAGTTCTGTATACATCATATCAATATTCACAAATGACATAGAATTATTTACAAAATTCCAGCTAGCTGGGCTGGCAGTCACACCCCTTATTTCCCATTCTGTGTTTTTAGGAGACATTAGCTTTAAAAGATGCATATCTTCACATTACTGTAGATCCAGATTTAAGATGTTTTTTAATTTATTTGTGACACTATCACATTATCAGTTCTCTGCATTACCCTTGGGTCTATCTCTGCTCCAAGATTGTTCACAAAGTGTCCATTTTCTGTGATATCCTAATGCAGATAGCTAGGTATTCACATTTTCCTTATTTAGATAGCTTGCTTATCTTTTCAGAGTCTGTTTGAAAGTATCACGAATGTCTCGCCTACGTAAGGGATCTCCTACACAGACTGAAGCTCCAGGAGAATATATAACAGTATATAAATATACTAATAAATATATAAGTAAATATATAAAAAAACACCATTTTGTTCAGAATACAGGTGTCCCATACTCCCATCCAGCTCCAGGACAGTTGCTGACAACACAGCCCTCGGACTTTGCTTGGAAGCAGTGTCTACAGGGATAAAAGTGCAGGGTCTTTGGAACAAAAAAGACAAATCAAAACTAAAAAAAAAAAAAAACATAAAAGAGATGCTGGCACTTATAAATCCTTTCAACTCTGTCAATCATCTCTGGTTTCCAGGACTACTTCAAGTGTTTACAGACAACATCACAGTAATGTAGTAAACAAGCAAGGGGGAAACAAGATCTTACTCTGTGTACAAAGTAGCCATGGTAGCCTGGGATATAGTCTCTCAGGGCAGTCTCACTCTACCGACATCTTACCTACCATTTGAGCAAGACTGTATGGCAGACAAGCTGAAAAGGACTAATGCAGACCCACACAAATGGAAATTGCATCAAGGGTCTTTCAAGAATCAATCCTTCTGTGAGGAACACTTCACATAAATCATGTTGCCTCCACTCACAACAATCAATTTGCAAAGTCCTGCTGCAGGACTCTAGCAAGAAGGCTTGAAAGACAAATACTTTTTTTTTCTTCAACGGGAATCTTCTTGTATGTCTTTCCACCCTTTCCAACAATGTTCAGGGACATTCTGAGAATTCAGAAGGACTATCCAAAGATCACTCTGGTGAATCCCTTCTGACCCAGGCAACTGTGGTTCTCCTTTCTTTTGGAAATGGCCAGGGGGAACTACCACAAGCTACCTCTCAGTCTGGATCTACTCACACAACACAAGAGGTGTTTGATACATCTAGACAACTACAAGTGGCAGGCTGGATGATATAATCTTAATACCTTTTAGACACCTTTTTCTCCTGAGGATATGCATCCGGTATTAATGGAGGCAAGAAAACCAGCTACTAGAAAATCATATATTAGTAAATGGAAAGGTTTTTCTACTAGGTGCAGGGAAAAGAACTAGGGCCCATTCAGGACTAGTGTTTCCCTGGTTTTACATTATTTGTGAGTTACTGTCCTGTGGCCTGTCTTACACCTCCATCAAGGTTTATTTATCAGCCATTTCAGCATGTCTGCCTATGGACTTTCTTCTTTCAGTGAAGTCCCATATGAAAATGTTTTTGAAAGGGGTGTCACATACCAGGTCTCTTGGGAAACACATGGCTCCTCCATGGGATCTAACTTTTATGTTAAAAAAGTAACTCTTGCTACATTTCAATCATCTCATCAGATTGAGTTGATGCTCTTAACATGGAAAATAGTTTTACTAATTGAGTTTCAATTTCCTATGGTGGGTATTCCTTATCACATTTTCTGCAAATATAGGGTTTGCTTAAACACTAATTCTTCATTTATGCCTAAAACAGTATCTGAGTTTGCCATAAGCAAAACTATCTGTCTCCCTGTCTTCTTTCCTTAACCTAAAAATGAGGGAGAAAGGATACTTCATACCTTGAAGTTCCACAGGAAACTCAGGTACAATCTTGACAAAGCAAAATAATTCAGGAACTCTGAGTTAGTTTTTCATTTCTTGTGAAGGTAAGAAAGGACAACTATTGTCAAAACAGGCTATTTCCAAAAGGTTGTCTCATACTATTACTTTTTCTTATACCACCACAACAAGAATATTCCATACAGAATCAGGGCTCATTTTACTAGGGCCTTGGCTTCAACTGTGTCTTTTTGGAAAGGGTTGGATTCTGCAAAGTATTCTACAGGCAGCAACTTGGTCTTCTATGTACACTTGTACAAACTATATTCTTTCTCCTGGTACAGGACAGGCTTGCCTAGACCCTTTCTCTAGGGGCTCCTGGACCCCCTTTCTTCCTTCTCCCAGTTAGTTTAAGCTATGGTAATCTACCCATATAGCTAAAGCTACTGCAGCAGTGGTCCATATAATGAACATAGTACAGCTATATAAGTAAACTTACTATAACAGCAGATATTTGATCACTGCTGCAGTAGCCACTCCTTCGCTCACTCCTCACTCCATCCCCCTTAGTTTTAAATGTTTTTATTGCCAAGGTGAGGGCATTTATTTTTGTAAGAACTTTGGCCTCCCTCCCTCTATTGGCATAAAAGCTTTTAAGGGCTTTGTGCCAAAATTTGACTTTTTAATCAGCTCAGCTCATGCTGACTAAAGATTTGGTGCATTGTCCAAGATATCTAGCATGAGCATCTGCTCAGATGCATCCAGCTCTGTGATTTTTTTTTTTTGTGATGAGATACTTGCTCTTTGCATCGGTATTAGAGTGACATTTGCCTGATATGCAGACAAATTTGTATGCTTTTAGGTACACTATTCACTACTGCCTTCTTAAGAAGCCCATTTCTGGAAAATATTTCCTTTCATGAAATAAAGAACAGGTTTGTGATCAGTGTATGGGATATGAGGACAACCATTTCAATAATTATGAAATCTTTGGCTTTCAGAAATGCTGGATAATTCTTTTTTGTTCATTTGTGAACAGATTTTCTTAGCCAGTATTAACATAAGACATAAATCCAAGTGGTTTATGTATTTGTTTGCTAACCTGGTACTTAAGCTTGTTCTCAATACATTAGGCATTCTGTGTGAAAGCACAGCTCTTGAACTTTAAAACATCACAGGAGAGGGCTATAGTATTCACATGTTAGCAAGCACCAACATGAACAGATATCCTAAAGCCAAATCTTTATAAGTATTATGGATCAGTGCACAGAACTGCACAGACATGACCAATACTCCTCGGATATCAGATTATAGCTGCAAGGTGCCCTGCTGTAGGTTCCAAGAAGGACTTGCTAATGATTGAAGTGAGGCCAGTTTTTTAATTTTTGAAAGTTATTGATGAAGAATGCAGCAAACAATAGCCTGACATTGACAGGTGCAACTAGGAAGTAAAAGTGGTCTCTAGCTCCTTATAAATATTAAGTATACCTAGAGCATTTCATTGATGCAGCTTCTTCTTAAGTCTAATACTGATTGGTTTAATGTAGTTCCATAGACATCTCTGAGCTTAGAATGCTGACTAATGTTTTAATTTTTTTTTTTGATGTCCCCCACAGCTTTTCAACCATCAGCTCTCCATGACCAATTCTTCCATTCATTCCCCCATGGGCTGGCAGCTAGTCATGGGGGGATGTCATCAAGGCAGCCATCAGGAGACTTTTTTCTTATGTTCTAACTCTATGATTCCCATGGTAATTGATGGAGCTGCCTTGCAGTACTGGTCCCCATAAATGTGCGCTGCTGTGCATGCCTAGTTCTGGCTACAGTGTAAGCCTTTTGATGGGTACCACGCAACATAGTCCAGTCACTGTTGGCTTCTGCCTTCTGTATAGCAGACAACCAGACTATTCTAGGTGTAGCAACCTCC
Source organism: Protopterus annectens (assembly GCF_019279795.1). Taxonomy (NCBI): domain Eukaryota; kingdom Metazoa; phylum Chordata; order Ceratodontiformes; family Protopteridae; genus Protopterus; species Protopterus annectens. The sequence goes on along the minus strand of NC_056745.1, from coordinate 634,496,074 downwards.
TTCTCTCCCCAGGATGGGTAAGCCATCAGCAGCTGGCTCCCATTCTCCCCACCCAGCCCTTCCTGCGTCTAAGCTGCTATTTAAGCTTGGACCACCTGCCTCACAGATAGGTCTTTGTCCCTCTGGGACATAGGTCAGGTCAAGAACATTGATTTCATTTTGAAGTATAAAAAACAGCTTTTTAATGCATATATTTGTCCATTTGCAAATTAATGTGTTCTCAAAGACTACATTTTTGTGAGCATTTTACTATTTCCTTTAATTTCTAATAATAAGTCAATATTATACTGTACTAGTCTGGTTACCTGCTGTACTTTGTTTTGTTGTTTTCACTCTTTTGAAGGAGAGTCCCTAGGCTAACTTGATGCTTTCATTGTATGAAATGTTTGTCTATTCATCATCATCAGCTCAAATAGTTGCCTCCCTGGAGGTCATACATGTCAGTAATGTCAAGCTGATGAGGAGAATGAAGTAACAATGAATTAATGCTAAAACATCCAGCTTTGAGGACATAAGGACAATTTTCTGTCAAGATGTTCTACTTGTCTCTATAATTTTAAGTCAGCTCTGGGCTCACAGTTATTTTCTTCAGTATTTAAAAAAAAGAGTATCATGTCAATTGTCTGCAAGAAAGATGACTGCTCAAAGCACACATCACAACTTAATCAGACATTTTCATAAGATAATGGCAGACTTGCAGAAATGTATTTTATCCTATACAGAGCATAGCAAGGAACCTCCACATTCAGTACCAATACACTTGAACCTGGAGTAGTATGTCACTGTTTATTTTGTATCAAGAGGCATATATACACTGTAACTAGAAACAGTAACATGATTTCAGCAGGCTAAGCCTAAGGCAACATATTCACAAATGCTGAACAAACCAAAGTCACATAATACACTGAAAACTGAAGTCTAACAGAAGTAGTTAACCAAAATCTGACCTGTAGCATTTGCAACTGAAACTATGTTATGTAAAATAACTGCAAGTGTGACAATTAGGTACGCAGAGCAGAATGGTACTGTCTACAACCTCACCCTATTATGTAAACACTTGATAACCTGGGATACAAAATTCTTGTAAATCAGAGGCATGCAGAAAATGAGAGGGAAGAGAGACAAATGATGTCAGTTAAGTCAAGTAAATGTAGGGTGCTCTGAAGTATACAGTTTTTTAAATTGTGTAAATATGCTTTTAAGTTGCTTTTATATTTCAGAGGCATGTCAGTGCCTCTGATGAAGGAATGAAAATAATTCTGTGATACAATCAGGGAAGATGAATAAGCTGTATTACCAGATTTGCTAGTAAATGGGTGCATTTGGTGCATGAATAACTCTAAGGTCAAAGGATGCATTTTAATTAGAAGCTAGTGGGAAGACTAGAAAGTGAGAGAGAAAGAGAGAGAGAGAGAATCTGGACATGGTGGATAAAACAAAGTAATGTTGTGTACACTGAACTTAACATAACAATAGATGTTTGAATGACCACTGCTGTGGTAGCCTTAGTTATATGTGCTGTATACTGCCAAGGATCTAACAGCTGACCAGCTTCCAAAACATCAGGGTGCCTTCCGCATGCCCAAACTATCAAGCAGCTTGAGCTGAGCTAACTAAGACATGTCTGGGCATGAATCCCTTCAGAGCTTCCCTGCCAGAAGAAAGAGGTGAACAGAACCTTGACAGGACTATGCTAGGTATAAAAACACACCAAAAACAATGGGGATGAGGGGAGGGCACAGCTGCAGCAGTGATCATTCAAATATCCACTGTTATGGTAAGTTCAACTTACGTAACTGTACTATGTTCATCATATCGATCAATGATGCAGTAGCCTTAGATATAGGGAGAGATTATCATAGTTAAATACATTTGCATGCCCCTGTGCTAACCCTGACTGACTACCTCACTTATCTCTGGATACTAATCACCATACCTGGATAATTTATTTATTTTATTTATTTATTTACATTTGTTGACCAGGAGTGTCTGACTGGACATAGGTCCATTTTCAATGGAGGCCCAGGGAGAAAAGCTCCACAGTTAAAATAAACAGACAGTAGTTAAACATTGGATTACATAGCGATTAACGATTTAACATAGCAATTACTTACAACATATTTACAGATGAAGAATATAGTACATCAGTAGGCAACTAGAATCTTTATCTGTGAAGTACATAACAGACATTAACAAATGTTACAATAAGTTCCTGCTGTATAATAAGTACTAGGCTTATGAGCATCTGAGCTTGCTATAATCAAGGTAGTTAGTGGAGTGGAAAGAAAGGTAGTGGTTGGATGGGGTGGGTGATATTAGAGTCATAATAAAGTAATAAATAAAGTAGATCATAGAGTCATAGGATAAGCTAGTTACTTTTCTATTAACAATAAAGACAGTGTGATTTAACAGTTTAATTGTGTTATTAGAGATGTCTTTGTATGACTAACCACAGCTGACATGTACTAAGATTCTGCAAGCAGAATCCCAAGGAATGGCAAAAATCTGTTATGTACCTGCATTTGCAAAATGTCTCTGACTGTATATAATACTGTGTTTTGTGGAGCTTTTCTCCCCGGGCCTCTACTGAAAAAGGACATATATCCAGTTGGACTAGCCCGGTCAACAAATGTAAAATAAAAATAAAATTTGGAAGTGGAAGAAGATGATTAAAGGAACCCTTGGAAAATAACCCTAGCACAGCATGATCTGGGACTAGGGAAGGAATGAAGCTTGTAGTGCTTTGTAAAAATATATACCAAGGACCAAATAGAAGCTTTGATAATATTTGTAGAATCCAACAGTTTCCAAAAAGCCATAGATGAAGCCAAAGTAAAGAGGGCCTTGACCCTGCCTGTAATTGATTTGTTATGGTGACTATAACAAAAGGTAATAGCATTATGCAACAATTTTGAAATAGTCTGTTTTTGACACAGGTTGTGCCTTCTTCTTAACTTCACAAGAAATAAAAAACTAATCCAAAGATCTGAGAGTTGTGTAAAGACAGTATCTGAGTTGTCTGTGGACATCCAAGGTATGAAATATCCTTTCTCCATCATTTTTAGATTCAGTAAAGAGAAAGGGAGAATGGATAGTTTGACTTAAGGTAAACTTGGATAACACTTTAGGCATAAAAAAAAGGATTAGTTCTCAGAGAAACTCTATCCCTATGAAAATCGAGGTAGAGTTGACCCACCATAAGAGCTTGTAAAACAGATACCCTTCTTGCAGAGGTCAGAGCAATTATTTAAACTGTTTTCCATGTTAAGAACCTCAAGTCGTCAGATTAGTTGGTTCAAATGAAGAAAGTGTTAACTTCAATAAAACACAAAATTAATATCCCATGAAGGGGCCACCGGTTTACTTGATGGTCAATTATGCAAAACCCTTTTCAAGAACATTTTGGCATGAAACTGCTTTGAAAGAGGAGGATCTATGGGCAGACATGCTAAAATGGCAAATAAATGAACCTTGATAGAGGAATAGGATAGTAACTACGACAAATACTGTAAAACCACAGAACAAGCAGCCCTGAATGGGTGCTGGTTATGTTTGCAGCAACTAGAAAACCTTTTCCATTTGCTAATATCAGATTTTCTAGTATCACACTTTTTTTGTATCTGTTAGTGACTGCTGCACATCCTCAGTAAACAGATGCCTAAAAGGAATTAAGATCTTATTATCCAGGCAGTCAACTGAAAATGATTATCATAGTGTATCAAACACTTTTGTTGTTTTGTGAGTGGATGCAGTATGTGAGGAAACTTGTGGTAATTGCCACTGGCCGTTTCTGAAAGAAGGGAGGACAGCAGTTCCTAGGCTGAAAAAGAGTCATCACAGAGATCTTGATGGATTAGTTCTAAATCTTCAGAAGCACTCTGGATATTAGTGGAAAGGGTGGAAAAGCATACAGGAACAGTCCTGTCCAAAGAAAACAAAAGAAAAGTCATCTGTCTCCCAGACCTTCTTGTACAGAGTCCTGGAACTGAATCTTGTCAGTTGATTGTTTAAAGAGAAGGCAAATTGGTCTACTTTAGGATCTCTCCATAGATGTATCAAATGTTGGAAGACCCTTGATCTAGTTTCCATTCATGAGGGTCTGCCCTGGTTCTGCTCAGCTTATCTTCCACACAGTTTTGCTGTCATAGAATGTAGGATGCCCTGTAGAATGAGTTTGTGTTCTGAAACTATATCCCAAGCTTACATGGCTAGTCTGCAGATGAGGTATGACCTGGTTCCCCCTTGCTTGTTGATGTACTGCATGACTGTGATATTGTCTAAAACCATGTTGAAGGGGCCCTGGGGCCAAGATGGTTCAGAGTTGAGTGATTTGATCAGAGCAAGCATCTCCTAGATATTTATGTGCTTGCCTCTGTCCTTGGTGTCCCACACTCCTGCACTTATATCCATCCTGAAACTGCTCCCCAACCAAAGTCTAAAGCATCTGTGGTGAAGGTCTGCTTTAGAGCAGGGAGAAAGAAGAGGAGACCTGGATTTAAGGATATCTTTTGTTTCCACCAAAAGATTTCTCATCTGACAAACCCCAGCACTGGAATTTGAAAAGATAAAGGGTATTGATGCTGGGACGAAAGAGGTTTCAAATACCACTGAGCCTTTCTTATATGGAGTCTTGCCAGGGCTATCATGCGAATCATAGATGCCATGAGATCCAGAATCCTGAGGTATTCTCTTGCAGAGACCAAAGTCTGTGTGGAATACCTTAGAAACAGATCTAAACATATAGCTAATTTTCTTCTGGAAGAAAACCTCTTTGAACAGAGGTGTTTAATTGACATCTCAGGAGCACAGTCTTGTGTGAGGGAGTCAAGAAGTACTTTTGACTGTTCTCTTGGAATCCCAGCTTGTGTAAGAGATCCCTCACCTAAAGAGAAATTCCTGATGCTTTGAAAAAGATGATGCAAAGATAACCAAAAAGCTATAACTGCATCTAGACACTTTGTGAACATTTTTGGTGCAGTGGATAGTTCAAAGGTAAAGGCAGAAAACTGGTAATGTGATGCAGACATACAAAACCTTAAGGTATGGCTGATGTCTAGATGAATAAAAAAAACTGCAATAAAATCTCAACCAAGCTAGAGTTTTCACTATGTAATACCTTAAACCTCCTGTAATGGAGGCCCAGGGGTATATGCAAATGACCCCTGAAGGACATCAAGTGTTAGATATATTGTTTCTGAATGTTCATAACATTTTTAGACTTTAAGTCTTTATGGTAACATTCAGGCCAGTAAAGTCAACCCCCACTAGCTGTGGACATGCATGTTTTAGCATTTTGAATAGGGATGTGATGATAAGCATCTTATAAGTTTAGTGTCACCAGGAAACTTGAAAGGGGAAGAAGTGATAGGTTGTAAAGTGATGCCATTTTGAATTAACTTACTTTTCACAAAGAGATTTAGGAAAGAAAGATACAGAATAGGTCTCCAAGTATTTTCTTTCTTTGGCACTCGAAACAAAGGAGTGTTTTAACAAGAAAAATCTTTAATAAATTATCATGTATGACATAGGCAATCATGCATTTATATAAAATGAAAACAAACCATATTGACATATTTTAGCTGCAAACATTGCACATAACACACCATATTGAAAAAAATTGTAGTAAAAAAATGTATACATCAGTTCTAATCTAGGAACAAAAGAGTTTGATCTGGAGGAAGAGGAACGACCCCCTAGAAGGGTATTTTCTCTCACACTGGCATCTGTAACCTTGATGAATGATATTCAAACCCCATTTGTCTGAAGCAATCTGTTGCCAAACAGAAACATGTATATTAAGATTTTCTGGAAGAATAAGAGGGCCAGGGTGGGAGTACGTCACAAGGTCTCTTGAATACTCATTCAGAAACATTGGCCTGTCCTTGGTTTGGGGAAGGTAGAGATTTTGTTTGGAACTCCCTTGCCATTCCTTCTTAATTGTCTGTTTACCTGCATTCTGTTGAGATTGCTTATTATTTTCTTTTTGCCAAACATGGAAGAGGAGAAAGAAAATCCCATGGACAATTTGGAAAAGGAAAAATGAAAACGTTTAGAGAGTCCCTAGAGCAGCTTGCCCCTTTCATCACACTTTTTGATCACACCTGCAGCAGAGGGGCCAAACACTAAATTTCTACCCAAGTGAGAATTTTAAATCTCATATTTAATACCATCTGGAAGGCTCAGAGAATTCAGCCATGCAAACCTCCTTAAAACAATATCATTGGCCACAGCCTTGGAAGAAGTATCAACAGCATCATACACACTCTGTAAATAGTGAGTAGTGACATGTGCAAATGAAGAAACTACGTTATTTAAAGCAGATTTTTCCTCACACAAAGAAACTGCACATAAAACATTCCTCATACTTTCACAATTTGTTAGAACAAACTTGAACATGTGAACTTGACAATTCTGAAAACCAAAGTTGCAGAAGAATATGTTTTTTCTCATACATACCAATAATTTTCCCATCCTTATCAGACAGCATAGGATTAGAATTAACTAAGTGCTTATAATAAATATGATCAACTAAGGCTATAGCTGCTGGGTCAGGTTTGGGAATATTACATAAAAAATGAAAAAGACTGAGGAATCTTATACATCCTGCCTGCCTTTTTAGGGGTAGCTGGCTGACTAACAGGACAATTGCAGGCAGTAAGACACGCACTTCCTCTAAAGCTGACAGAACAGGAGGAATGGGTGCTGGATCTGGAATATCCTTCTAACAACTCATAGTATTTTCTGAGGAACTGATACACCTCTGTGATTTCTCACTGAAAACACTGAAGTATTCTAGCAACAGAGAGAGAGAGAGAGAGAGAAAAAGGAACACCAACGGAGAATCAGAAAATTAGCTTTCCTCTCAGTCTGAATCAGAACTTTGCGGAAAAAACCCTGAATCTACCCCTACACCTTCCTGTTCAGATTCAGAATCTTGAATCTCTTCAGGAAAAGAGGAATACCTCTTACTTTTACCTGAAAATTCTTTACAGGAAGGATCAATAGCCTGAATTAAACCATGAGCCAGACCCGGTAAACTACTCCTGTAAAAAAAATTGAGGAGGAGTAGATACATTCTTGGTTTTCTGTTTCTTTTTACAGGAAAAATGGTGCCAACCATGTTACTAATGGCAACAGCTGTTTTCCCATAGTTGGGCACAGCATTCTGGCACAAAAGGGAAATCTTCCATGTTCCCTCTCACAGCATCGATAAGAGTCTCTCCCTTGCCCAGTGAGGGGGCTCCAACAGATGCAGAGGACATGGTTAAGCCCTGGACAATAATGGTTATAGGTGCCACACAAAAAGGATCGATAAGACGAATGGTCTGAGGTGCAGCAAATTTCCACAGCAGAGTTACCTACCTTGGTTTGAGGCAAATTGCTAGCCTGCTGTCTGCTTAACTTTTATTGGCTAGATGAAGGACTGAACTACTAGTCTATTCCATGGTCAAGTGGAAAAAGGTGCCTCTTTCCCAGAGAAGAGAAGCAGCAAATGCCAGTAAACCTACTGGTCCACAAACGTTTTTTTTTAACAGAAAAAAATAATAATAGACATCACTTTTAAACACCATGGCAGTCCCACCAAAGAAAAATAAACATGATTTATCCACTTAAAATATGTTTTCAGTTAGTTAACACTACTTCTAAACTGACAGAAAAAAACAAGTGCTCTTTTTAAAAGTAAAAAACTCAAAACAAAGCAGATCCAAACCAAGAACAAAGTAAAATATCCAAAGGCTTGAAAGGAATGGAACAGTCCAACATGTCTTGAATCAAAATTGACTTTAATAAAGAACAAAAAAATAATAAAAAGTAGAATATTACATCCATTCCAAGCCCATGTCATGATGAATACTAGGAAATAGCTCAACTATATCAATAGTTGCCATCAGCAAATCTGGTTTGTAAAAATTTTTTTGAATGCCAGAAAGAAAGTCCCATGAATCTTTACAAACATAGGGTAAATCAAATGCAAATTTGTTAATGTTAAAATCAATGAACTTACCTAAGGGCTCTGTTATCCCACCAGCCCCAGACACAATAGGCCTAAAATTTAAAGGATCTAAGCCCTTGTGTGTTTTAGGAATTCCAAAAATTGCAGGTGTCCTAGGATTTTTGACATACAAATAATTATATAATTTTTCATTTATCGCACCCTGCAGTAAATGATCCATGAGTGCATAAGAAATCTTTGAATATGCTATATTTAACTCATTCCTAGATATCAATTCATAACGCTCAGCATCCTGCAACATATTGTGAATGTAGTTGTCATATGTCATGCTATACATTAAAACTACACCCCCACCCTTATCCGGCTTCATCACCCGGATTTCCTCCTCTCGAAGCCTTCTTACCAATTGACTAAGCTCTTGTCTAAAGTTGCCAGATGGAATGTGAGACCTGTTCAAACAGAAGTCTCTTATGTCTCTCTCTACCAAGTCTTCAAATAATTTTAACAATAGATTTAAAGGTGGGTTAAATGTGCTGAATCTTGTGAGCCCATCATTGATCTGAGTCTGACCTTTGAAAAAGAAAGAAAGGTTCAGCCGTCTAACAAAAAGTTTTAAATCAACTAAAATAGTACATAGATCAAGTCTGTGTGAGGGTACATAATGACGCCCTTTAGTGAAAAGCTCAAAAAACACATCAGTGATTGTAATATCAGTAAAATTATAAATAACAAAATTGTCCTTTCTAATTAAGACAAAATTGTCATGTACCCCCTCCGGGGTTTCATGAATGGAAATTCTAATACAGTCTTCATCTAAAGCCCTTATCTGCATGTTCTGTTCCAAGCTTGAGGTTGGTTTAGGACATTCTTCCCCCCTGGTCTGCCCGGGGGATAGTGAAAATCCGATGGTCCACTTTGTTTTTTTGAGCAAGCCTCTCACTTCTCTTTTTAAAAGTACATTACATTCTTTAGACAGTCTAAAACACAACACACCTAGCTTTTAAAATTACTTTCCTGAACAGGAAAGTAATAAAACATCAATAAATATTGAAGTTTTTTTCCCAAAGGGAACATATATGCACAGCAAAAGAAATCAAAAGCTGACCTTTGCTCCTCAAAGGCCATAGAGAAGTGTACTCCTTGGTGGCAGTAAAGCTCTGAAGGGCTTCATATCCAAACTTGTCTTTTAGTAAGCTCAGCTCAAGCTGCTTGACAGTTTGGAGAGTGTGGAAGGTGCCCTGCTACTTTGGAAGCTGGCAGGTTGTTATATCCTTGGCAGGATATAACTCACATAGCTAAGTCTACTGCAGCAGTGATCAATATGATGAACATTTGACAGTTTGCCAGAGCTGTTCTTTCATTACTGTTATTTTGTGGCTCAATTGTTGTACCTATTATATCCTGCACATTGTAAACACTAGTTAATATTATATACTTCAAAACCTTTAAATGTGTACACAGTGGAAGACACCACTAAACGACTCACTCAGAAACAGAATGGGTTTCCACAAGCACTTCAGATAACTTTCATCTGCTGATTGAACAATTTCTGTTGTCATTTTACTGTACTTGTCACTGCTTATATACACCATGGAAAACTTAGATCCTCACACAGATGCTTGCATGGAGTTGCAAAACTACACTCTATACAAACTTTAAAAAAGTTATTTAGTGCTGCTGCCTGTCAATGCAGCTGAAATGAGTAACCTACAGGCAGACGAAGATTGAATTCTCAAGTATCATTTGCTTGAAATTCAACCAGCTGAGAAGTGGAAATCCTCCACAGGATATCACTGCTATCGAGTTGTGCCAGTAGACAGTGATGCCACTTTCAGGGGAATTTCCCCTTATTTGAGTTGGTATACATAATTTTGTGGGGTGTGGGAGGGATTGTCTCTCACATTGTGTGTGAAGGGGGGTTTGCCAGCTTCAAAAAACACTTAAATAGTGTTTTTGGCTGTTTTTTTTTTGGGGGGGGGGGGGTGAATACAATTAGGGGATTATGATCCTTGGCAGGTTCAACTTTGTCCTCTCATAGTGGAAGTTACATAATTTCTTACCTCAAGAAGTGCAGAAAAGAAAGATGGAAATGCAGTTTGCAGAAAGCCTTAAGAATAATCAGAGCTAAACTAAGTGCTAAAATAATCAAAGCTAAACTAAATGCTGTCAGGATTTTGGTGCTACCAGAGGCTACATCTTCATATGGCTGTTAGTTTTGACTGTATTCCTTCTTTGATTCATTCCAGTGAGTTCAGAATTTTGGATATGAGGGTATGAAGCTGATGTAAATGCTATATCCCTTCATATTCTCATTGTCTTCAGCAAAATTATTCCTGCTGCATAGCCTGATTTCTTGCATCTGTTCAGTGTGTTACCATATGGCTACTTTTAGTCTTTTTTCTTCTCATAGTTGTGGGTTATAATTTGTCTGATTGTTTTACCTGATAGATACTAGAAAATTGTGGAACCTCCCTGGACACAGTCAGCCAGCTAAGATCACCTTTGGACCAATGGAATTTGCATGGTTAACAAAGCTGAAATAAACAGCTCACAAACTAACAAACAGTTGCATAAAATAGCAGAAATTATAGTCCAGCATGGGGTCACCATGTAACAATAGTAGGAATTTAAGCAGTATTGTATTTTTTTTAATTTTTTTTAAACAGGTTAACTCAGTAGGTACAAGACGTTTTTTGAGGGGGTGACATGATAGAAACACATATATTATACTGCCAGAATTTGAATTGTAGCTGTTAGGTTTTCTTGGATAAAACTTTATACCTCCATAGTCCTTCATGGAAATGTACACATCTTCAAGCTCTTTACTGCATAACTTGAATGAAGTGCACTTGTTTTGCTATACAATTATTTAATCTTTTATAAAGCTGCAGCTTCTGTTAACATACTTCAGCTCACATAGCTTAGACAGTGAACAAATTAATGCTGAATAACAGTGTTGATTAGCTTAATCAGATGCGGATCACAATGCCTTTTGCGTACTGAGTCTGGATGGTAAACTGATTGGGATTCACAGAATATGGAGACTGACGTAGTCAGAAGTGATTACAATATTCTATACCCTCTGGGAAAAAGTGTGACAAATTTCACTCTTTGCTAAAGAGTACTGTATTATATACTTAACTAAACATTAGGTATTCTGAGAGTAGATTAAATACCTTTTTTAATGTTAGGCCTAGCTATACACAAAGCAATAAACTGCAGACGACATCTGCTACAACTCTGCAGCTGCTGATATAGCTAGAATGTTTAACAGTTTCTTCACTAATGTAGAAAATGACTCCACTAACTTGGAATATACACACAACAACAACAAAGAAATGAGCAGAATTTCAAAAATTTCAAATTAAGCTGTGCCTCTCTTTAACCAAATCCTACTGATGCCCATGTTTTAGAGACACTGAATGACTTCATACTTTGTGTTGTTTTAATTGTTACAGAAATAACTACAGATTGTAAATTAAGTGCTCTTTTAATCCAATGCACATTTCTTCCTTTGAAGGGCATTCAGATGCCTCCAACTTTTTGCTATATATCAGCTATATCTTATTTTGTGCTTGATGTATACTGTGATGTGCCTCTGGCTTTGGTCATGGCTGAAAAGAATGTTGTACCAGTCCACTTAGATAACTAACAAACAACTAAAAGGTAAATAAGATTTTTAAAGTGAATTTATAGAAGGAATATTTTCAGCTAAAAACCTTTTTTTTTGCTTTAGCACAAGCCTTTGGTTCATTTGGAAAAGTCTGCTATTAACAGTTGTTAAAAATAAAATCCTGTGGGCCCATGGGTTTATGGCACTTAATACAAATTAACTTAGTTTGAATGTCATTCTTCCCTACAAAGCTATCAAAGAACTGAATAATAAAACTAATAGCATTAACACAATATGTTTGCTGCTATGCACCCCCCACACCCCTACCAGCTTAGATGTACTAACTCTGACATTGAGCAATGCCAGGGGAAAGGCCCTTCACTCTGTCATTCTTTCATATTGCAAAAACACCACGTTATCGTTCACCCAGTTTGATACGTATTCTATTCACTAACCTTAATTTAAAATGCATTCAAAAAATATATTTCAACCACATCCACAGTTTTTATATATCTATCTTTGGACAGTTAATTTTATTGAGAACTGATTTAGTCAAGGGCATATTTTGCTAAAGTTTTGCTGAATGCTGAGTTTGTTGATATATGCTACAGTCGACTCACATACTGTCAGCTATAGCATAAATATGGGTTTTTCAGCTTGGTTGACTTATTTAAGAGGTGTGCAAGCTCTGCCCCTATGTCTGGGTGGGGTGGGGTGGCATGAGGCATGAAGTCCTCAGATAAAAGGATATAATTTAAGATGCTGAGATCAGTGTCTTGTACTGTTGATGTATGGATTGCAGAAATAAACCATATGTTTACATTTGTGATCTATTTAGTATGGTAATGTGAGCCTCAAAGAAAAGTAGTTTTTGATGAATTTGATCACTGACAAGCAAATTGATGAAGGGAGTTGTTGATTGGCGATAATATAGATTTGTCCAGGAAAGGATGGCCTGACTTTTCTCCTTGGAAGTTTGTCTTGATTACTTGTATGGTCAAAATCAGGGTACAGAAGCAGGTTGAAGAGTGCAGCCCATGGCCCATGAACCACTAAAGAAGAATCTGAACAGTGTGGACATCGCCTTCAAAATATATGAAAAGAAGCTTCATTCAGTAAAATCTAACAGCCATATACTGTCTCATAAAGAAAGTGAAACAAATGGCGAAAAAAACAGGGTATGGCTAGATATCCTGCAGTCAACAAATAGCAGAATAATCCAAAAACAAAAAGACGAGAGGGAGAAGCAGACACAGCTGTAGGATAAAAAAGAAGTTTATTATAGATAAACACTTTCCTGCCAAACATGGGTGATTCTTCAGAACTATAAACAAATTAAAAAACAACAACTTATGTAGAAAATACAATATGAAAACATCCAACCAATGCAAACATTTAATTCACATTACATCATAAGGATAGAAACGCTATAAAACAAAACAACCATTCAAAACAACCCTTCATCATCACATGACTAGTATGAATTGCTTTCATTCATTGAAAACATGTGTGATGGTAAAACAGCAATCATCACAGCAAAAAGGGGAGCCAGTCAAAACAGCCTAAATAGAGTATCCATCCAATCACCCAAAAAAGGGGTGTAGTAGTCACATATACGAGGCACTTAGTGTAACTCTAATGCGATTATGTATAAAAAATATAAGACCATTCTGAACAAAACAGTCATATACAATATAAAACTAATAATTACTAAGACTAATATAAAAATCTATTATAAATAGAATTCGATGGAGCACACCTAAAAAGAAGAAATTACTAAAGATCTAATGTCAATAGATGCAAATTCATCGGCACTATAAGATTGGTCCACTAAGTTGTAAAATAGAGTGACCTATCAGACCAGCTGATACATGCTAACCTTCTAATAAAGCAAGAATGCATAAAACAGTAGAAAATAATAGAAACATGGTACACCTTCATAATAGTCATAGAGACAACAGAATAGTGGAACATTCATATACATATACAACATCCACAAATGTTAATAAAGGCTCCAACTCATATAAAATATGTAACTCTAAAGTGATCGAATAACCATTCTGAACAAAATAATAAAACAGTCATATACAATAAAAAAAATAATAATTACTAAAATTTATTCAAAAAACAATGTATTACAGACATGATTCGATGCAATGCACCTAAAAAGAAAAAGTAGCTAAAGATGTAATATCAACAAGCACAAATACATCTGAGCTATAGGCTCAATCAACTAAGCTGTAAAATAAGGCGACCTATCAAAGCAACTAATGCATACTAACCATCCAGTCAACTAAGGAAGATGTTGATGTATAAAACAGTTGCAAATAATAGAAACATGGTGCACTTTCATATTAATCATAGAGACACATAATAATAGAATAATAATATGCATAATACACAAATGTTAATAAGAGCTCTAACTCATATAAAATATGCAATAGCAAAATACAATATCCATTAAACACAAGGAAACTAACACATTCATCAGAGCTATAGACTCAATTCACTAAGCTGTATTATAGAGCGATCTATCAGAGCAACTCATAAATACTAACCAACTAAGGAAAGCATAAATGTATAAAACAGTTACAGACAATAAAAAAATGCGTATATATATATATATATATATATATATATATATATATATATATGGATTCACTTCAGAAGCTCAAAATACTGAAATCTTGAATTTCAGTATCTCGAGCCCAAGAAGTGAAATCCACAAAACAACGAAAACTAAAAACCCCGAAATTCAAAACCTCGAATACCAGAAGTTTTGAATTTTGCGGATTTACTACACACACACACACACACACACACACACACACACACACACACACACACACACACACACACACACACACACACTCATCATCCACCACACAAACAAACACAATCAAGCAAGTCCCTCTGCACCCCCCACACCCCCCTACTTAAATATTGTCACACCGAGGTCACACTACATACAAACACGCACAAAACACCACCACACAAGCTACTTTCTCGTTGCACAGACACATCACAGCAACAAAACACACTGACACACACCACAGACCCTACCCAAACCCCTTAAAACACACACTTACCTGAACACATAACCATAGTGGAACTTTAGAAGCGTGAAATTCAAAACCTCCGGTATTTGAGGTTTTGAATTTCGCGATTCTAAACTTTCGCTATTATGTGGATTTGGCTTCTTGGGCTTGAAATACTGACATTCGAGATTTCAGTATTTTGAGCTTCTGAACGGAACCCATATATATACATACACACACACATATATATATATATATATATATATGTATATATATATATATATATATATATGTATATATATATACACAAAACACACTTACATAGTGATCTTAAAGGCCAGGACTTTACAAGATAGCTAATTTTCTTGTTCAAGCTGTGGAGGTTGTCCTATCTCTGCTGAGTCAGTTCCCTCTTGTTCTTAGGCATTGCTTTCTTCCACTTGTTGTATAACCTAGGAAGGCTTGATGCCCATCAGGGTGGCTTGTTTTCTGTGAGGACTTGTTTTGATCTGTTCAGGTTCAGATGACTATACATTTGTATAGGTGTTTATAAAAGCCATTTGTGTACACTTCTGTATAGCAGTCATTGTTGACAGTAACTATTTATGGCATCTGTTAGGAGTCTATAGTTTGCTTTGGAAAAATATTTCATCCTTTCTGCTCTTGAGGAGGTGTCCAGTATGATTGTGAATGTGAACAAGACTAAATTGTGATCTGACCTGACTGGGGGGGGAGGGGGGGTACACATGGATTAGTGCAGAGAACCACTATGTTGGTGATTACTAAGTCTAAGATATTTGAGCCCCTTGTGGGGATTGGGGGTACATACTATCTGTTATACAGCATGTGCATTAATTAAGTCCAGGAAGTGGGCATGTTTGTGCAGATATATGACTCCGAAAGAAGGATAGTTGAAATCACACATGACCAAGGTGTTTGGCTGTATAGTGAATAACTAAAGTAGGTCCAAGTAGGCAGAGTAATACTTGTGGTTCATGGTGGGGGAGATATAGCTAACAATGATATGGAAGGGGCTTTTATATACAGTTAGTTAGACTTAGAGTACAGCTATGGAGTCGTACTCTTTGGCAAGTCTTGCAGTGTATTTGTCTTTAATGAAGATGTATACACCTCCACCTTTGGTTCTTTCATGCTCAATTTGATGTCTAAACACGTGGAAGGCATTGTAGCTGTATATGGCCAGAGGGCTGTCTGTGGCCTTGAACCACGTCTGTGTGACTGCACAGACATGGGCATCTTCCAAGGTAAGGATTTCTTCCAGTGAGTGCAGTTTCTAATTTACACTCCTTGCATTAAGCAGCATAACCTTCAGTTTGTCTCTAGTGGATTTGTTTACAGTGGGAATTTTTGTTGTTCTGACATTGCCTAAAAATGCCATTATGGGGGAGACAAGCACCTTCATATAGTACAGTGATGTACATCTCCAGTCATTCACTGCAACATGGACTATGACAGAGTCATAATGGTACTTGTTGTTGAGAGACTTGAATGCATGCATTATCTGATGGACCCTGGCACCTGACAGGCAGCTGACTGTGACCTTCTCCTTGTCCAGCCTGGTGAGGGGGACATCTGTGTGTCTCACTATAGAGTTGCTTATGACCAAGACATTTGGTTTTGAGGTGTTTTGCCTGATGAGCTTATTGGCTGAGACACTGTTGTGTGTATTATTATGTGTAGTGGATTCTGCTGGGTCTGCACTGTGTGCAGTAGGTGCACTTGGGAGGTCACTGATCTTTAGTTAGGTTTCTAGCGAGTACCTCCTTGTATGTGGGTTTATGTGTTGTGAGCTTGTTATGTGCAAGAGGTGAACTGTGTGTGGTGATAACGTTTGATAGCTGGTTTGTTGTTATGTGAGGGAATTGATTCTTAATTCATGGTATAGACACAGCATGCATATTTTGTATTAGTTTGTTTTAGCAGTAACTAGTTGTCAGTATATATGAGGCTATTGCTATGTTGCCTCCTGATGCCCATGTAAATCAGGCTGCCTGGAGAAATGGTGGGAAACTGTCCATCCATTATGGAAGGTATATACTGTAGTAATTAGTGGAGAGTCGACTAGATAGACCAGGTTTTGGTGTAAGACTAACAAAATGTGTCTATTCTATGGAGGGCTAGAGGTACAAAATATGTCATTGTTGCACAATACACAACTGAGTTGCTTGGGGCAGCAGTGCAATCTGAGCAGCTGCATTAAACGGAGTGCAAACTCAACAAAACACAATGCTGGAATACAAGTGAAGTTAAACTATTTTAAAAAGGAAACAAAGGGAAAGGCCAAGAGTGAGCCTTATTCCAGCAATCCCAAACTCAGATGGGCACAGTTCTGCCACAAGGGTGCAGGGAGGCCTTCTTAATGTATTAGTACTCCAGTTGTTGTGTTGTATTATCATTTTTTAATTTTTAATTATAGGTTCATAGGTGGGTACTGGGCTATCTGCCTGAAGGCATTTATAAGCATAGCCAGAATGTGTTGGCTTTCGCCGCCCCCTTAGATAATTAATTTTATAATGTATACAATATGTACAGAGAAAGACAATCATTTAATTCTTAACTAACATTTGTACATTTATGTCAAAGTGCCACTTTTCCAGACCAGCAAATAAACACTATTTTACAATTTAATCTATCATATTTCATCAACAGTATTTATAACTTGTTGTAGCATCCACATTTGTTGAATCTACTTTTTGATCTTAGTTTAGTTGTATATTTTTCTTTCATACATAACATTGCAGCTTATTCTAAAAAATTGTCAAAAAGAGGATTTGGATTTCCATTTTTTCATAACTACTTTCCTGACCACTACCTTTAATTTCCAGAATATTACAAGCTGGTATTTATTAACTTTTTTTGGCACTGGTATATAAATTAGAATTATTGACCTTGCTAACATACAGCTGTCTGCTCATAACCTTTAAAATGTACTATTTCTAACCAGTATGAATTAAACGTATTACAATTAAAAAAAAATGTCCTCTCTTTTTACACTTTTAACATATCAAATTATTTGTTCATTAAGTTTTGAAATGTTATAAGATGTAAATATCTTATGAATGTATTTTCACATGAATATTTCCCAATTGTCCAGTAGTAACAGTAGTTATACTATCTTATTTCAGAATTATAATGTTGGTCTCTTCATCCTTTATATGATTCAATACACTGGTATTGAGGAAGTTCCAGTAATACTTTTTAAAGTTTGTATTATTCAGGACCAGTCTGCATAGCTTAAATGAACTTTTTATTTGTCATTTCTCATGCTTTAATGGATTTAAAATAATCAAATAGTCTGGGAGTAACTTTCTTTTATTCGTAGGTTCATAGGTTCATAGGTAGGTGCTTGGCTATCTGCCCGAAGGCATTTATAAGCTTAGCCAGAATATGTTGAATTTCACCGCCCCCTTAGATTAGTTCCCTGTGCCTCTGCCCAGCAGAGCCACTGAAGTGATTCCCCGGGGTAAACTTTCTGTTTCCCATCTACTTGCCAAGGTTTCTCTTGAAGAGTGTTAGTGAGGAGCTCTGCCTAATGTAGATTTTAATCTTGTTCCAAAGCATGGGAAGTCTCTGGGACAGGAATATATCCCTCCAGCACATCCTATTTATTGTTGTGGTGAGGTTTAGATTCCAAGAGCATGTGGCTCGAGGGGATAAGGTTTTCTTTAGGTGGAGCATGTACATCAATTCTGGGTTGGACATGGCCTTGTATGTCAGGCAGAGATCACCTCTGAATAGGCGGTATGCAACCAAGTACAGCTGGAGTTTCTTCATTTGAGCTGCATAGGGCATCTGTTTGAAGCCAGTGATTCTCTTGGTGAGGTACTTCTGTGGTCTTTCCAGCTGTTGCAGGTGTCTTGTAAGGTACATCTCAAATGAGGAGTTGTACTCTATGATGGGTGTGATGAGTAGAGTGGCACAATAACCTCTTTTGATCTGGATGCGAACCCTTTTGTGATTAGGTGGGCCACATAGAAGGATTTTCTTACCATTTTGGCAATGTGATTATCAAAGGAGAGATTACTATCTACTTGGGTCCCCAGATCCCTTATTACGTTTTCCGTATTTAGGGGACTACCACCTATGTGGTAGTTTGTGGGTACTTTGTTTTTTTCCAAAGAGGATTACTATGCACTTTTTGGCATTTAGCTTGAGGCCATGATTTTGACACCAGGTATCCGTCTCAGTGAGACCCTTTTGGAGGATGTCTGTGTCAACTGGAGAGTCAATTATAGCCCCTAGTTTGCAGTCGTCTGCGAACATGGTCAGCCATAGTCCTCCTGTGCTTGCCTGTACCTCTGAGAAGTATATGCTGAACAGGAAGGGTCCTAGGACTGAGCCCTGGGGAATGCCACTTGTAACCGGTTTAGAGTTGGACCTAGCTCCCGCAACTCTCACCATGTGGGTTCTGTCCATGAGCCAGTTGGCGATCCATCTTGTGACATAGGGGTTTATGTTCAGGCTGGGGAGCTTGTCTATAATACCAGAATGGGGAATGATGTTGAAGACCTTTGCAAGGTCTAGGTAGGCTGTGTACCACCTTTCCCTCATCTGTAGCCTTAGTAACTGTCTCAAAAAAGACCACCAGGTTTAGGAGGCATGATCTGCCCTTAACAAAGCCAAACTGGGTAGGGTCCAGTGTTTGGAGGTTCCCAGTGCCTCTGTTAATGAGTTCCATGATGATGCTTTCTATAGCCTTGCAGACCAAGCTAGTCAAGCTTATAGGGCGAAAGTTCCCGGGCTCTGTTGTGGCTTCACCTTTGTGGAGTGGAATAACCATTGCTGTGTGCCACTCTATGGGTATGTAGCCTGTGGAGAGGCTGAGTTTGAACAGTGTGTTTAGGTGAGGGGTTAGTTCGTCTTTGAGCTCGTGTAGGATGCAGCCTGGGACACCGTCTGGTCCCATTGATGCTGTGTTTTTGGCTTTGGAGAGGGCTGTTTTAACCTGACTGTCTGTGATTTCAGGGGCTCTACATTCTTCTGGTATGGTTATGGGCCCTTTTGGGGGTGAGAAGGGGTTGAAGTTTGCACTGAACCTGTCTGGCAATATCAGTCCCCATTTAAATTATTAATACCAGGAATTAGTAATTTAGCAGAGCTATCCAAGTTAAATTTACTCAATATTTTCTTTATTGACATCAGATTTTCTTTATCAAAACAATCGGACCATATTATCATTTTATGGTCTTTTAACATTTTTATATATTCCTAAAGTTTTGAATTTCTATAAAAGTCAATGGGGAAATTTATTTATTTATTTATTTCTAGTTTGATTGCCAGGGAAGTCCACTGGGCCCAGAGAGCCCATTTTCAGTAGAGCCCCAGGGACAAAAGCTACATGGAACAGATTACAGTAAAGATAGCAGTCCAATAAAAATAAAACTAAAAGTACAAATACATATCAAATAATACAAAGCGTGAGCAATATTGCCCATAGTAGAAAAATATTGTGCAGATACATTTTAACAAATTCATACAGTTAAAGTCAAAAGTCAAAAGCTATTTACAATATTTACAGAGTGTGAGTGATCATATGGGAATTAGCTATAGAAGGTTATAGCCAGCTATAAGGTGCTTAGGAACTCAGGAGGATACTCTCCCAGGGGCTTTTGTAAAAGAGTTCTAGGTAGGGAGAATGCAGTTACATTTCCATTTGGAGGAGATGTAGGTGTAAAGCTGAGATTGAAAGTTGCTTGTGTTTGACATTGTCCTTAGTGTGGAAGGGAGAGAGTTCCATTTCTTACCTAAGGAAAAGGAGGGGAGATGTTGTCCAGCAGGACATTTAGGTTTGTGGACAGTAAGGTTTGGTGTTCAGATCTGAGAGTTCTATTAGTGCTATATGGGGGAAGGATGTTAGTTAGAGCAGGGCATTTCTCTGGATTAAATATTAGTCAATGTGCTGCAGTGAGCTGGAGGAAGTCCAGGTAATTTGTGAATTCTAACCAGTTGAGGGATTGAAGGGTAACACAGTGATGAGTGGAACGTTTGGCTTTGGTGGCAAATTTAGAAATTTTGTTATAACAGCTTTCAGGTTTGGAAGTGATGGAAGAGGATAGGTTAGTTAGTGGTGGGGTGCTGTACAGAAGGGAGGGAAGGAGGGAAAAGGATGCCAGCGTATGCCTGGTAGAAGTAGAGAGGAAGTGGTTACTCCTGTATAGCATATCTAGTTTTTGGTGGGTTTTCTTTATATTTTGCTGAATATGGATGTCGAACTTCAGGTGTTCGTCTATAGTTACACCGAGTAGTTTGGCAAAGGGGACAACTTTAATCGGAGAGTTGCTTTGGCTAAGGACTTGGAAGGAATTTTTATCAAAAGAGAGAGATTTTGAAGGTGTGAATAGTAGTATTTTAGATTTGTTAACATTGAGTGAAAGGTGATTTTGGTGCATCCAGATCTCAGTAGCTGAGAAGGCAGTCTGAGTTTTAGATAAGAGTTCAGGGAGGTTAGAGCAGAGCAGACAAGTGTAGTCATCTGCATACTGGATGACTTTGGCATTAGGAATAGCAGAGTGAAAGTTATTGATAAAGATATTAAACAACATTGGTCTGAGGATGGACCCCTGTGGTACTCCCGTAGGGGTGGGTAAGAAAGGTGAATTGTCTTTTTTCCATTTCACAGCCTGAGATCTAGATAGCTTGAGAACCAGGAAAGTGTTTTGGGAGAGATTTAGGTTTGAGAGGTGACTTAGAAGGTGCTTATGGGAAACAGTATTGAATGCTTTAGAGAGATCTAGGAGCACTGTGGATACTAAATTCCCAGAATCCCGGGCTTGATTGACAGTTTCTAAAAATAAGAGTAGATCTGTTATGGTGCTATGTCCTGGTTGGGAGCCATGTTGGGTAGGGGAAAGAAGTTGGATTTTAGTCAGAAAAGGCATAAGTTGGAGGTGGATGCATTTTTCTAGGATTTTGGAGATTGGAGAGAGAAGCGCTATAGGGCGGAAGTTTGAAATGTTAGTGTTTTTGCCTCCCTTGTGGAGAGGAAGAATAAAGGTGGAATGCCAGAGTTTAGGGACATAGGTCCCTTATGGATCTATTAATTAGGATACTAATTGGGGGGGGCTATACAATTAGTAGCAGACTTGAGAAAGGAAGAGGGGATGTTGTCAGGTGCATTGGAGCAGGGTGTAAGTTTGGATAGAAGTCTTTTTATGTAGTTAGGGGAGACAGGTTTAAGCTCAAACATAGGGGGGGAAATGATCTGGGGACCTAGATGAGGTGGAATGTAGGAGAGATGGGTCGTTGTTGGGAAACGTTTTTGTTAGGTCGGATATTGACTATATAAAGAAAGAGTTGAATAGTGAGGTTAATTCAAAGTCAGATTTACTTGGGTCCAGACAGGGTTTATTTTTGGAGCTTGGGTTGAGGAGTGAGTTTATGGAGTTCCAAAAAAGCCTAGGGTTTTGGGGGAGGTTGGAGTGGAGCTTAGTGCAGTAGGAGTTTTTGTCTTTCAAGATTTGTTTTTTTGCAAATTTATGGAGCTGTGTATATTGGAGAAGGGTTTTGGGAAGTTTATTCTTTTGGTAAAGCTTCCAGGATTTGTCTCTGATGCATAATTTGCTTTGTTTCTTTGGTTAGCCAAGGGGCAGTTATAGTTTTTATTCTTTTTTTCCTTGGTGGAGCTGGGGAATTTAGATTGTCTAGGAAAGTAGAATTAAAGTGGTTTATGGCTTTATTGAGTGGAAGGATTTTTAGAATGTTCCAATTCATTTGTTTGAGATAGTTAGAGAAGGTTTTGGGGTCAAAGTTACTAAGGTTGTGGGTCTGACTATATTGATGTTGGTGTGAATGGGAGGTGGTTGCATGGTAAATTAAAGCTGGGAGGTGGTCACTAATAGAGTCAGGGATGGTGCCAGAGTTGGTAATTTTATTTGGATGGGTGACTAAGATCCAGTCAAGAGTGGATCCTGGGGGATTTGTTTTATTGGGTATGGTGATGGAGTGGGTTACTTGAGTAAAGTTAGAGGTTAATGAACAAGCAGGGTATGGGACTGTTGATTTTATTCCAGTCGATGTTTACATCGCCTAGTATGTAAATTTCAAGGTTAATTTCAGCTGAGGCCCATTGGAGTTTATCTTAAAGGCTTGAGATGTTATTTCTGGGTGGGATATAAAGGGTGATGATACAGGGCTTTTGTGATTATTAATTTAATAGACCGACTGTTAGTTCTGCATTGGTGAATTTAGGAATGGGGTTTGGTAGGGGAATTAAGATAAGTAGATTGGAATAGATTAATGCAATGCCTCCACCTTTTTTCTTTGGGCAGTCACATCTAAGAGTGAAATCCAGAGGGTAGGATTTCAGAGTCAGAGATGTGCGGTTTGAGCCAAGTTTCATAGAAGGCTACAGTGTCAGGTTGGTTATGACTTAGCTATGCTTGAAACTGGTGTGCTGTGTTGTTGAGACTCTGGGCATTGAGTGTGAAAAATGTAATAGTATTGTAGGGGGATGAAAGGTTAGAGGAATGGGGGGGCGGTAATTGTTATTTGAGGGTGGGTTAGGTCCGGGGTTGGGGTGAATATCTCCAGCTAAGACGAGGTTATTGAAAAGTTATTTTAGTGTGTTTTGGTTTGGGTTTAGGGTATTCTGGATGGTCTAGTATTTGTTTAAGAGTAAGTATCTCAGCAGTAGTGGAAATAATTTTAGGATTAAAAGGTGCAGAGGGATGAGCTGAAACAGAGAGGAGGAGCTGGAAAAGAAATAATTATTTGCGTGAGGGAGGCGATGGTTTTGTGTGGGAGTATGATAAGGAGGAGAGAGTGGAAGCTGATTGGAGGTATAGGAGCTGGCATGGTATAAAGTTGTTAGGAGTAGTAGGAGGGAGATGGGGGTTCGGAGTGTTAGGAACAGTAAGGGAAGCATGGTTAGAAAAAGGTACTTTAATATGGGAGGATTTATAGTTGGAGAGAAGAGCTGTGGGGTGAAAGGGGGTAGTGAAAGAATGATGTATTTAATTAGTGATGTATTTAATTATTATGGATGAAAGGATGAGGGGTAAAGAGGGGAAGGCTTTGAGTGGATGGTTGTCTTGAGTGGGTGGGGAGTGGTTGAAATAAAAGTAGGAGTAGTGGGGGTGTGTGGGAATTGTGGGCAGGGTAGGGGAGCAGAGTCAGCCCATAGGGTGAACGGAGTGGGTAGAGCCAAGGAGAAGAAAGAAAGTCAGCGAAAAGTTATAAGTGAAGCTGAGAACTAGCTCAGAGGTAGGTAGACACTGGCATAAGGCACTGTGTGTCAAATTAGAAGGATGCAGAGGGTTGACAGGGGATAGGAGCTGAAAACAGGGCAGTAGCAGTTTAGTAGAATATAGTAAGTATTAAAAGGGCTAAAACAGGGCAGTGGTAAATTAATAGAACAGTTACAGTACTTTTGGCTTGTATTAAAAGATAGTAAGTGGTTGAACAATGCCACTTAGTGGCGTAACTGAGCAAGTACAATGGTAAGCTACGAGCACTCAGAGGAGGGGGAAAGAGAGTACAGGGTGATAAAATCCATGGTAGACTGTTAGAGAATGCACACAGGGTTAATATTTAATAAGCCTACATTTTTATTTTTATTTTATTTTATTTGCAGTTTGTTTGCCAGGATAGTCCAATTGGGCCACAAGGAGCCCATTTTCAATGGAGTCCTAGGGAGAAAACTTCCAGAAAAATACAAATACATAGTAAACATTGCACATTTACATTACAGATTATCTCACAGGAATACAAAGTAAATATAATAAGAAAAGGTTGATGATAGAATACATCAGTATAGTTTGTAAAACAGCAATAAAAAATGCTTTTTTTTTTTACACAAAAGTAGCAGCATAGGGTAACTGTTAAGTAGTTGGTCAAATAGTTCAATAGAACTGTGGAATTATAGGAGGCAGTGATGCCATATTTAGTTCTAGGAGAGTAGGAAGTGGTATTAGAAGGATTAGGTAGAATGGGAACAGGAGCACTTCCACTGTGAAGTTAGGTGTGAGTGCAGCAAGGTTTTAAATGTGGAGAGACTGCTGGTGATGTGGATAGGAGATGGTAGAGAATTCCAGATGTGTGCAAGAGAGAAGGACATGATTCCCAGCTGGATGTGTAAGTTTGTACAATTTAATTACATTTTGGGAATTAGATCTTAGAAGTCATTCTGGTTCATACATGTCATAGGTAGTGGCTAGGCAGGGACAAAGAGAGGGGTTGTAAATGAGTTTGTGTGCTTGGATGAGTTGGGTATAAGTGAGGAGGTTAGGTAGCTCAAGCCAGTTTAGTTGGTGAAGAGAATTACAATGGTGAGAAATGGCTCTGTGATCTGCTGCAAATTTTAATATCTTGTTATAGTAAGAGGAGAGTTTTGTTTTGAGGGAGGATTGCATGTTGGTGAGGATAGATGCACCATATAGGAGGGATGGGATGAGATAAGTATTGGCTGGTATGAGGCTAGTGGAAGGAGAGATATAACGATTATGGCGGTATAGCATACCACATTTTTTGTGTTTTTTTTATATTTACTTGTAAATTTTTGTCAAATTTTAGTTGATCATCTATGAGTACTCCTAGTAGTTTAGTGTCAGACTATTTCTAGGGGAGTATTATTTTTGCAGGTGATTATAAATGAGTGTTTATCTAGGGAGGAGGTTTTGGAGGTGGAGAAAAACATAAGTTTAGTTTTGGTTGCATTAAGAGCCAAATGGTTGTCTAGCATCCACTGCTCAGAGGAGAAGGTGATTTTGGTAAGTTTATTTAGAGTAGGCATAGAAGGGGAGGAGCAGATAATGGTATAATCATCGACATATTGGATGAGGCTGGAGTTTGGAATGGCTTGGTAGAAGTCGTTAATGAATATGTTGAATAGTAGGGGGCCTAAAATGGAACCTTGGGGGACACCTGTGGGAGTATTAAGGAAGGATGAAGTTGCTTTATTCCATTTGACTGCTTTTTGTCTGGTTGTGAGGTAGCTAGAGACCCACTTGGTACAGGAAGGGGATAGGTTTAGTTTGGAGAGTTTATTAAGAAGCAGGTTGTGGGAAATAGTGTCAACTGTCTTGAAGAGGTCGAGGAGAAGGGTGGACATGAAATGGCCGGAATCACGAGTTTTGTTAATTGTTTCAAGGAAGGAGAAGAGAGCAGTGGAGGTGCAATGACTGGGTCTGAATCCATGCTGTGTGGGGGTAAGCAGCTGGTTGTTGATGAGATAGGTTAAGAGTTGTTGGTGGATACATTTTTCAAGAAGCTTAGAAATAGGGGATAAGATAGCAATAGGGCGGAAGTTTGGAATGTCATTATTATTACCTCCTTTATGTAGAGGAATAATAAAGACTTTCTTCCAGAGCTGGGGGACATGGCTTTCTGAGATAGACTGATTAATTGGTATGCTGATAAGTAGAGCAATGGCTTCTGTAGCTATTTTTAGAAAGTAGGAGGGAATTTCATCAGGAGCATTGGAACTAGGTTTTCATTTTAGGAGAAGTTTTTTTATGGTGGATATAGAGATAGGATTGATAGAGAAAGTTTTAGGTTGGGGACAAGGGATGCAAGGGGAGGAAGGGATGGGTGCACACTGAGGAGGGGTTGTAGAGATGTTGGGGAAGGATGATGTTAACTTGCTTATGGACTCTTTGAAGAAAGAGTTAAATTGGCTGGCCAAGTCCATGTCAGAGGCATCTGGGTTGGGGATGGGTTTTCTTTTTTTCCTGGGTTGAGGAGAGATGAGATTCCTTTCCAAAATAGTTTGGGATTGGTGTTGTGGTTGGTTTGGAGAGTGGAGAAATAGGCTTTGTGGTTTGAGGTAATACATTTTTTTACTTTATTTCATAGTGTTTTATATTAGCTTAGGGTGATAGTGTTTTTTTTTTCATGTAAGCATCACTCCACACTGCTAACATGGCCATGAACATTTTTAGATTCAGTAAGTGCTGCTGAGCAGCGAGCACATGCACGCCAACATGGAAACTTCCGTGGCATGCAAATCACCTCGTAAGCAGGTGAATCATATGCAAATGAGGCAGGTAGAGTGATCCCAGAAGCAGAAAGGCAGCACTGCAAACCTTGTGTCAGTGTCCGTAGTGCACATTGAAAAATTCAGTGTACAGGAGTGTACACAGACAAAAGGGGCTGTAAAAATGTAGGTAGATAGACAGAAATGGCATAGCACATACAGATATGAGCAAAACGATCTCTGTGTGTTCCAAAAGGTACAGTAAAATACCTTATTAAAAAAAGTGGAAAAATCAAATATTAATATCATGAAACCGAAATGTATTACAGTGCCCTGAGTGCAGTGTCTACAATGGTGCATTGATGCTGTTGCTAACGTGGAAGGGCTTGGAAGCATGTAGTATCCAGGTTGTGAGCATGGATCTCTATGCAAATGAGGTGGAGTTACTGAGTAGCATAATGGGGTAATTGTGTCTGCAGATCGTCTCCGTGTAGGCAGTGAAATGTGTTAGTGTCCAGGGAAGAGGTAGCTGACATCAGGAGAGAGTGTGTCCACTAAGTTTTGAGCTGATTGGAGCATAGCTGCTCCTGTTTGCACTGCATGCCTCCATGCTTAGTGTGCAAATTTGTGGGGTGTGCACTGACTGCTAAGCCGTGTTTACCTATGGGACACCTGTTTGCTCGATGCACCACAGTGCTCAGAATAGCTAAAAGGCCAATTATGTATTAATTAGTGTTGACCCTTGCTTAACTTAAACTAGGGCCATTAAATGATGTTGATATATTAGGCAGGTGCAATGCATCATAGGTAGCCAATCATACAGGCAGCACCTACAGTAGAGCACTATAAAGTATGCATGCACCCTATAATCTGATTTTTTCCCCCACACTCTTCACCGTTAGAGGTCAGACTTGGGAATTTTAACTGAAAGAATGCTAGGGGCTGCTGCAGGTCTGCTACATTTGTATATATTAGACACTGAAGTCAATGCTGCTGCTGACAATAGGCCTAGGCAGAGATAGAGAAGAATGTTCAGGCCCAGGGTAACCTTCCAAGAGCTACATGAGTTGGAGATTGTAGAGTCCTACAGGGTGGACAGGGACATACTACAAGAGCTCACTGAGCCATGCCGCCCCCAACTCAGGCCCAGAGCCAACAGAGGGGAAGACTTCCCAGTGGAAACAAAGGTATGTATAGCCCTTAGGATAATAGCCACAGGTACGTTCCCAAGACCAACTGGGGACATAGAGGTCCCACAGGCATCAGCATCCAGGGTGCTTCACCAGTTCCTGGATGCCATGCTACTACATGCCAGTGAGCACATTTCCCCTCACCCCTGAGGTGAGGGCCAGCAATATGCAACACTTCTACAATTTAGCACAGTACCCCGAGGTACTGGGTGCCATAGATTGCACTCATGTACACATCAAAGCACCACCTGGTGAGCGGGGTAGGGTCTACATAAACTGCAATGACTTCCCCTCCATCAACTGCCAGGTCGTGTGCAATGCCCAGGGCATTATCATGAATGGGTGTGCTGGCAGCCCTAGTAGCTATCACGACTCCCATATCTGGTAGTCATCACAGCTGTACCAGATGTTTGCTAGGGGGGACATCCCACGCGGCCATTTAGTGGGGTATGCCGGCTATGCACTGGAACCATGGATGATGACATCCATCAGAAATGCACTCACATCCATGGAAGAACACCATAATAAAGCACAAGCATAAGCTAGGAACATCATAGGGCATATGTTTGGGTTGCAGAAGTCATGGTTCCAGTGCCTTGATATATCTGGTGGAGTCCTGCAGTACTCTCCAACCACATATACACGTATGTTCACAGTATGTGCCATGCTACACAATATGATCCTGCAGAAGCAGTTATAGCAGGATCAGCATAGGGAAGGGATATACAGCCCCCTACCAGTGCCTAGGTCACCACAGCCACACTCACAGGAGGACTCGGAGGAGGAGCTCCCTAATGATGTCCCTGTAGGCAGACGTATGCATGCCCAATACACCCTGGCAATGGCTCAGAGACAATGCATAGCACATTCACTGACAACCTAGGACCCTAGGGGCTGACACATCACTGCTTCTCATATATATATATATATATGTATATATATATATATATATATATATATATATATATATATATATATATATATATATATATATATATATATATGTATATTAAAATAGCTGATGCCAGACAACTCACACAACCTGTACCTATCCATGTATTCACTGTGTTGCATCACAGAGTCAACCCTGAACTACAGTTCTGTCAACTGCTGCATTCTCAAGGTAAGACTCTAACCTACACAGTAATTATAAGGATTACTATAATAAGGTATTGTATGTATGGATCTGCTACTATTATGCAAGAAAATATAGTAGGCTATTGGGTCAGAATTAACATTCACATGGGACAATTGACACCCAGTCCAATAGTATGTGCTCCTTAATTTTCGCTAGGCCTCATGGTTGGAATATTTACATCAGGCAAGGGAGATGTTTAACAGTGGGAACACATGATATTTGGACGACAGTCTACCCAAGCTGATCATGTGATGTTGTTCCCCCACCTCAAACCCAGCAGTGTACCAAAATAACCACTTTAACAGAAAATCAGCTATGGTATATCAGCGGATTAGGCAATTTCAGGGCTGTAACAGATAGTGCTGACACATTGTATGTCTCTCTTCATGCAGGATAACAATGTACATATGTATGCTGTTGATTGTGTGACAGATGACCCCTCTCTATCTAGTGACCTATGTGGCTCAGTGGACAAGGGTAGCTAGTATGGGTGATGGTGTTGATGGTTCTAATCTGAAATTACTCACATCTTTTGCATGTGAGGTAGTAGTATGTTGGTGTTTTCACATAATGTCATGCCTCCCAACCTCTTAGTGCAAGATATTTGGACAAAGCCAAAAAGATTGGGGGGACAAAGGCACAAACATAGGGACAGAGTTTAAATATTGGTTACATAAACATAGGCAATTGCTGGAATTAAAGGTGTTGCAATAGTACATATTTTCTGATGGATATAAAGTCTGACACACAATTGTTTGTAGTTAATAGAATGTGCAAACCACATCCACGAAAAACTGACAGAGCGAACACAGCAGCAGCAGCTGAATTAGCTGTAAAAAACGTTTTATTAAAAATCAGAGGTAAGCACTTTCACATAAAAATGCTTCTTCAGACCTATAAAACAGGCACAAAACAAAGGCAATATATGCAAACTAAAATATTCAAAACATCCAATGATACAGCTTGCCTAATTAAACACAGAGCACTTCTTAAAAACATATAACCAACACAAAGGCAAAAATCCAGAGATCCTTCCAATGATCATAAACTAACAGGATGTTCTCGTCCCAAAACAGAGCTACTTGGGCAGTCTATGTTTCTTCAAGTAGGGCTTAATAGATGCCCGTTCATTCAACCCAGCACCTCTGTGGGCTCTTAGAATAATTATCCCATTATTCTCCCTAAATTCTGTGGAATTACATATGTCACCCATCCTTATACTGGGATAAATGACATCAGTCACCCTAAACGTAAAATGGTGTGATTCACCTCTTTCACTAACATGTTTCGAAAGGGCATTACAATCAATGCCCTTTCTAATACTGTAAATATGTTCCCTCATTCTTTCGCGAAGTGAACGCTTGGTCTTCCCTACGTAGAAAGAGTGACATACTGAACAGCAAGCAAGGTATACCACATTAGATGATTGACAATTAGCATTCACCTTAAAAACAAATTCCTTCTTGAGATCCGGATGTAAAAAAGACTCAGAGGTATCAATATACATACAGAAATTACATTTACCACATGATAGGGTGACCCCTATATTGGACGACCTATGGCCCGCCTTCTGATCACCACATAATATCCTTTTAACATCCATGAGTCGGGGCCGCCAGAAGAGAAAACTCTCAGAAGAGATGTCGCAGAGCCAGTCTCTGAAGAAAATATGGGGAAGGTACCCAATCATTGATTATTAATATCTCATCACATTGTTTGAGTGATGATGAATATAATCTTTTATGTAAAGGTTTAACCTTCATCCCCTCTGATAATAGTAAATTGACTGATACGGTGTTAGACCTTAAGGTCTTTTGTAGAAATGTCATGCTACGCTATCATCATGGCAATATTTCTTTTACTGGGCAAAATGATGAGTTTGGGTCCTATGTTCATGAGTGTAGGAAATTGAATACCTTTATTCCGTTGAATTATCCCCTTGTGGAGGCTTACTCTAAACTCACTGAAGACAGTATTTATAAATATTTTAATGAATACTCTGGTTGTTTTAGACCTGGCAAGAAGTTCAATCTTAGTGTCAGTGAAAGACGAGCATTGAAGTCCTTGAAAGAAAACATAGATATTCGTATTAGACCTGCTGATAAGGGGGGTCCTATTGTTGTTATGGATGATCAACATTATATCACCTCTATGATAGAGATGCTCAATGATAGCTCTTTTTATCAAAGGATAGATTCCATAGGTGTGCTTAAGATCATCAGTATGGTCTCGAAGTCCATTATAGAGGTCTTTAACAGGCTTGATCTCTGAAGAAACATTTAAATTTCTTATGGTTTCTGATCCTTTGATACCTGTGATACAAGGGCTGCCGAAAGTTCATAAGAATATGAGGAATCCACCGATGCGCCCAATTGTTTCTGGGGGTGGTTGGATTACTGAACCCCTGATGATCTTTATAGAGAAACACTTGAGACCAGTGATCACTATGAACAAGGTGGTTCTTTAAGATTCAAAACAGTTTCTCTTAGATTTGTATGAATGTCTTAAAGGTGATGTGGACTTGGAGACTGTGATTTTTGTAACCTTGGATATACAGTCTTTGTTTACTATGATACCCAATGAATTGGGGTTGAGTTATATTCAAGAATACTTGAGTTCACACAGTTCTTATGATAACACCAGGATTGAACTGGTATGTTTTCTTTTAGAGATAGTCCTTGAGAACAATATTTTTGTTTTTGGGGGTGACTTCTTTTCACAGAAACATGGCGTAGCTATGGGCACACCTTGTGCCAATAGCTACGCCAATATGTTCTTGGCACATTGGGAACATGAAGTTCTCTTTAAAGTGGAGACATTTGTCAACAACGTAGTTTTTTATTGACGTTTTGTCGATGACGTCTTCCTCCTCTGGCATGGCTCTTCTATTGATCTGGAGTTGCTTTCTGAAGAGGTCAATAGTTTATGTGAGTGCTTAAAATTCACTATGACTTTTTCATGTGATAGGATTGAGTTTTTAGAATTGTATATTGAGAAGCTCCCAGGAGTTATTGTTAATACTGGGGTTTATCGTAAAACTTGTTTTAGGAATACTTTACTTAGTAGATCTAGTATGCACCCGAATTATGTGTTTTGTAATCTAATACGTGGCCAAGGTATTAGAGCTTCGAGACTCAATCCATCCCCTGAGGGGTTTTACTCTGAAATTAGGCAGTTAGAACAAAGATTGGTGTCTCAAGGTTATGGTATTGAGGAAATTCTGGATATGTGGTCATATTTGGTAGATCTTAGACAAGGGAAAGCAGCTCCTTATTTTGGACCCGGAATTTTAGAGTTGGCATGTCCATCTAGTTTTTTGAACCCGCCTGATGTTGTTAGGGTTCCGTTGTTTTTTACTAGAGATCGGAGAGCAGTATGTGATATTTTCCATCAATATTGGTCCATTTTGCAAGTGGACCAAGAACTAGCGAGTATTGTTGGTCCTAGTCCCACATTTGTTTTTAGGAATAGATTTAATTTAAAAAGGATGTTATATGGTGATCAGAAGGTGGGCCATAGGTTGTCCAATATAGGGGTCACCCTACCATGTGGTAAATGTAATTTCTGTATGTATATTGATACGTTTGAGTCTATTTTACATCCGGATCTCAAGAAGGAATTTGTTTTTAAGGTGAATGCTAATTGTCATTCATCTAATGTGGTATACCTTGCTTGCTGTTCAGTATGTCACTCTTTCTACATAGGGAAGACCAATCGTTCACTTTGCGAAAGAATGAGGGAACATATTTACAGTATTAGAAAGGGCATTGATTGTAATGCCCTTTCGAAATGTTAGTAAAAGAGGTGAATCACACCATTTTACGTTTAGGGTGATTGATGTCATTTATCCCAGTATAAGGATGGGTGACATATGTAATTCCACAGAATATAGGGAGAATAATTGCATAATTATTCTAAGAGCCCACAGAGGTGCAGGGTTGAATGAATGGGCATCTAATAAGCCCACTTGAAGAAATGTAGACTGCCCAAGTAGCTCTGTTTTGGGACCAGAACATCCTGTTAGTTTATGATCATTGGAAGGATCCCTAGCTTTTTGCCTTTGTGTTGGTTATATGTTTTTAAGAAGTACTCTATGTTTAATTAGGCAAGCTATGTCATTGGATGTTTTGAATATTTTAGTTTGCATATATTGCCTTTGTTTTGTGTCTGTTTTATAGGTCTGAAGAAGCATTTTTATGTGAAAGCGCTTACCTCTGGTTTTTAATAAAACATTTTTTACAGCTAATTCAGCTGCTGCTGCTGTGTTCGCTCTGTCAGTTTTTCATGGATGTGGTTTGCTCATTATTTTATTTCTGATCAAGCGTTTACATTGTGGATTGGCTTTCATTTTGGTTTTAGTTAATAGAATGTATTGATGTCAACATTCAATAAAGTACCAGAAGACCACAGATGTGTGAGGAACAGACCAAACATATGAGGCAAAACTCTGGGCATTCTGTGAAAATCAGGACAGTTGAGAGGTATGCAGACTGTTAGTCCGGTGGTGGTGTAACATTACCAACCTCAGTCACATATTTATTACAGCAGATAGCTGGGGAATGCTGTGGACATTTTGAGTGAAGTGCAGTACTGCAGAAACAGGGGCAGATGTTAATGTCAGTAACATACAAAATCCTGGACTGGAATACAGGTAGGTGTGGCCTGGAGTAACATTATAAGTACTGACAGTCCCACTAGGCATGCCCATACACTTACTGAAAATGAGCACAATTTCTGTTGGCCCTTCATTGAAATGACCTGTTATGTATAAATATCTATACATACAGACATATACGTATACATATCTGTCTGTCAATATCTCTCTCACATGCATAGTGTATCTATTGCTATGTAGTGTCAAATAGATATATTCTGATATATAGCTCTCTCTCTCTCTCTCTCTATATATATATATATATATATATAGAATATATATTAAAATGATACATAAACTCCCTCCCATATAACTACATAACACATATATGTATCATACACACACAGCTACATTTATATATACATCCCTGCTATATACAGAAATGTGTGTGGATGTCTGCATTGTCCAACATACCCTAATAATGCTGAGTAAACTGCACTATCACACAGCTATAATGTTGCTCAAAGGATCCAAACTAAGGGCACATCAGTGCATAATCCACTTACCTAATGACCCCTATGCTTGCTAGATGTCACCACGTAGACACACACAGGTGAGCAGGTGGTGTAATGTATAATAGTGTCAACACAAGTATTAACAGGGCAGATTGTCCCTGCCACAGTGTCACCTATCTAACTGCAAGCAGCCATATATGGCCATACTGGCAACTGTACACACATAGCTAGGATAATAACAGTTATCTCACTGCTAGGATACTAGATGCAGATAACAGTATGTATCAATATCACTCTGTGGGCCACAGATGCTGTTCATCACAAGCCTAGTTTGTGTAATGCACAAATACTGTGCCTGCAATCACATATACAACAGACAACCTGTGGTGCATGTGATAAGTATTGTGATCTATAGTATATAAGTGTAGATAGGTAGGGGTTCTAATCTCACTGCAGCCCAGTTGGTGTGTGTGTGTGTGTGTGTGTGTGTGTGTGTGTGTGTGTGTGTGTGTGTGTGTGTGTGTGTGTGTGTGTGTATACCCTTGCAAAACAATGGACATGTCCTCCTCATGGGCTATCCGGCAGCAATAGTTACTTTTATTTATTTTTATTTATTTTACATTTGTTAACCAGGTTAGTCTGGCTGAGCTTTTGGCTCATTTGCAGCTGAGAACCGTGGAGAAAAGCTCCTCAGGACTAGAAAACAATTTGTTAAATTTTAGTAACATAGTAGCAACAATCATCTATAGGATCTTACAAGCAGAGACCTGAAGAGAAAAAAAGCTCCTCAAACAATTCAATTATACAGAGTATTAACAATTGGCAGACAAGTATGTGAGTTGTTACAAACAAGGTTTTAAACAATTAGCAGAAGAAAATGTGACTAGTTACAATATTTTAGCTGCTTAGAGCAAAATGAGTTAATAGTTAGGCAGATGCTTATTTGAAGTGGGTAGGATCAAGTTGTATAGGAGTTTGGAACAAGAAAGGAAAGGAAGAATGGCTAATAGGAGATGTAGGGGAGGTAGAGTATAGGAGACAGACTAAACAGGTAGGTTGTTTTGAGACTGTAAGAATTAAGAGTGGTTGGAGATAGAGGAAGGGAAGAGACAGGGGAATAGTGCTAGAGATACATCAAGAGTGAGGTGGTGAAATAGGTGAAAGGATGGTGGTTTCAGGGTGGTTGCCTACAGTGGCAAGACCACTTTGTTTTTAGGTATTTCCTTGTGGCTAATTTGAAACTTGTCCTATGCTGGAGGGATTTTATTTCCAAGGGGGGTTGGTTCCAGCTGGGTTATAGTTATAGAGAAGGCAGCCTATTTTGGTTTTGGGTTTGTAGGTGTCTAATAATTCTTGATTTGAGCTGTGTAGCATTCTAGCAGGGGAATATTTGGATATGATAGTGGAGAGGCTGGGGCAAAAGGAGGGTAGATAGAGGATAGAGTGGATGATTTGTAGTTGGTATAGTTGGAGCAGCTGAGGGAATTCTAACCAGTCTAGTTGCTGTAGTGCTAAGCAGTGGTGTGACTTGTAGGTTTGGTTAGCTGCAAATCTGGCTATCTTATTATAGGTAGTTTCAAGCTTGGGAATAAGTGTAGAATTTAGGTTTGTGAATATATGGCAGTTGTACAGGAGTGCTGGGAGTAATAAAGCTTGGGAGAGAGTAATTCGGGCAGTGTTAGTTAAATATTTCTTGCTATGAAAAAGGTGTCCAAGTTTCTGATGAGTTATTTTTACCGAGTTAGTAATATGGAGATCAAACTTAAGCTGATCATGTATTGTAACACCTAGCAATTTAGTACTAGATTCAGTTGAGATGATAGTGTTGTTTCTGGATAAGATGGTAAATGTACTTTTGAGTGTGGTGATATTTTTAGGGAGGAAGAGTAGGAGCTTAGTTTTTTTTTTGGATTAAGTATTAGTTTAGCACCAAGCCAAGTCTCAATGGTGTGGAGGGATGCCTGGGTAGTTGAGTGGAGGTCAGTTGGGTTGTTAGCAATGGTTATAACAGTTGAGTCATCAGCATACTGCACAATAGATGATTGTGGGCAAGAGGAGTAGAGCAAGTTGGTGAAAATATTAAAGAGTAGTGGTCCAAGTTTGGACCCTTGGGGGACTCCCATTTGTACAGTGAGAAGGGAGGACAGTGCAGAAAGCCATTTAACTGATTGCTGGTGGGTAAAGAGATAGCTGGAGAACCAGGAGATAGTAGGGGGAGAAAAATGCAAGTTAGTGAGTTTATCTAGGAGTGTGTGAGAGACAGTGTCAAAGGCTTTAGAAAGGTCAAGAAATAGACATGAGACAAGTTTATTGTTATCACAAGCTAGGGAGACTATGTTGAATTATATGAGTACAGCAGTTGTACTATGCTTGGGATGGAAACCATGCTGTGTGGGTGTGAGAAGGTTTTCCTGGTGAAGGTAATGCTTTACCTGCTTGTGAATGCATTTCTCTAGGATTTTTGAGAGTGGTAAGAATATGTCAATCGGTCTGAAGTTGGATATGTCTGAGGAGTTGCCCCCTTTGTGAATGGGTAGAGTAAAGAAATTCTTCCATAGAGTGAGGACATAGGATTCAGAAATGGACTGGTTGACTAAGATGGATACAGGATAGGCAAGAGATTCAGAGGCAATCTGCAGGAAGTAAGAGGGTAGCTTGTTAACAGATGGGGAGCAAGGTTTAAGTTTAGAGAGTAATGACTTTACATAGTTAGTTGATACTGCTTTTAGACAAAAGGAGTTAAGAGGGTTTGGAAGAGATATAGAGTTTGTGGGGGTGCTAGTGTTGTTTTTGGGGGGAGAGAATTTATTATGGAGGTTATTTAGTTTATAAAATGATTGTTACATTTGTTGGCTATGTCTTCAGGTGTTGCTTTGGGACATGGGTTAGGAGAGGAAGGGTTTCCTGGATGAAGAGTCTGTTTAATAGAGCTCCAGAATTTCTTTGGGTCTGATTTAAGAGTAGAGGGAGGATTGGCATAGAAGTTAATTTTGTCATAATGGATGATTTTTTTTATTTTATTTCTGAGTTCTTTATATTTCTGAAGTGAAGGGGTCCTAGTTTTAGTCCACATTTTCCAAATCCTATCCCGGTCTTTCATGAGGGTTCTGGTAGATTTAGTGAGCCATGGGAGCAGTATTACATTTGATTGTAATTGTGCGAAGAGGAGCAAGGGAGTTAAGAATGTTTAGGAATGTAGTGCTGAAGGAGTGGACAGCTTCATCTAAAGGAAGAGTGGTGAGGTAAGACCAGTTAATTTTGGAGAGTTGGTGAATAAAGGAGTTAGGACAGAAATGAGAATGTGTGCAGGTGGTAATAAATTTGTTAGGTTTGGTAAGGTAGTGAGTATGTTTGGTAACTGTTATAGGGCAGTGGTCACTGAGGGCATTTGGAAGTGTTTTGGAATTATGATAGTTTTGAGGATGGAAGACCAATATCCAGTCAAAAAGAGAGCTAGGTAGGTGAGATTTATTAATGTAGGTTGGGGTTGTGATTAGCTGCTCAAACCCATGTAGGTTTATACAGGAAGTAGTGCTGGGAGCTTGTATTGTAAGCCAATCAATATTTACATCTCCCAGTATAATTATTTCATTGTGGATGGTATGTGAGAGGTGAGATAGGATGTTCTCAAGTATGTTAATATTATCACCAGGGGGAATATAGATTGATGTGACAGTTATGGTGTTGAAACTGTTAAGTTTGAAGTTGGTCAGTAGGAGTTCAGCTGGTGAGAAGGAGGGTAAATCTAGTGTGTGACTAATTTGGGAGAGAACTGGAGTAGAGTATGGAGACTTCTCCACCTTTTCTTTTAGGTCAATCTAATCTAAGGATATTATAGCCAGGAGGGATGATTTCACTGTCCAGATGGTGTGGTTTTAACCATGTTTCAATTAGGGTAGCTATGTCAGGAGTATAGTTAGCTATCCGAGCATGGAGCTCTTGAACTTTATTTACAAGGCTCCTGACATCGATAGAGCAGAATTGTACTTGTTTTTGTGGGTTGGAGTGGTTGGCAGGT
Organism: Protopterus annectens; assembly: GCF_019279795.1. Lineage (NCBI taxonomy): Eukaryota > Metazoa > Chordata > Ceratodontiformes > Protopteridae > Protopterus > Protopterus annectens. The sequence goes on along the minus strand of NC_056745.1, from coordinate 634,458,082 downwards.
TTAGATACAGGGGGGTTATTATTCAGGGTAGTGTCTGTAGGGCCTGGGTTAGGATGAATGTCACCAGACATAAGTAGAGGTTTGTAATTGGGTTTTAATTTGAGTAAGTAGACTTTGCTTTTTTGTTTTAAAGGGGAGGGGGAAAGTTTTATTTTAGGAATGGGAGTGGTGGGGGGAAGGATGGAGGGACAAATTAGTAGATAGGGTTGTGGTGTAGTACTTGAGTTAAGAGTGGTGTTTGATGGATGGAAATAGGGAGTAGGTAACTGTGAGTGATAGGAGGTGAGGTGATAGAGTTTAAGGAGTAGAAAAGGTAAGAGTATAGTTTGAGTTGTAAGAGACATGTCACTTTATGGGATGTAGAACAGAGGATGAGAGGAAGGGGCGGGAGTAAGGTATAGTAGTCATTGATAGTGGATAGTAGGTAAGTGTGGGGAGAAGCAAAGAAGGGAGGTAGTATAAGAACAGGAAGTAGAGGGGTGGGGGATTTGGGAGGAAGTGAGGTGGTGTGGTTGTATGGATAGGTATAAAGGTAATGATATGGGGTGGGAGGGAATGGGGGTGGGAGATGAGCAAAGTGAGTGAAGCGAATGGAGCAGGGCTACACCTTCCAGATAGTTTTTTTAGCTAAGTTCTAAGTTCTATCAGCTAGTCCAGGGACACTTACTAGAGATGCTACACCTGGAGGGCTTTCAGCTGCAATTAGATTATGCAGTTTTTGGACCCATAACTTGCTGCTGGCTTCCCAACTTCCCCCTTCTATAAGTCCTGATGATGTCAGTCACCTTAAGACTACCAACTGACAGCATAGTATTAGACATAACTGTGGCACATGCAATAAGTACTGTTATCTATAGTGTATAAGCCTAGATAGGTAAGGGTTCTGATCTCACTCTGCTCAACATGGTGTGTGTGCATATCCATATGGCATACGCATGATAACCTTTGTAACTTAGACATAGTTAGGGTTTTGCGTAATTTTATTTGTAGCGGGTGATGTGGTCCCCCCAAATAACTGATCACAAGAAGGTTTGCTGATATCAACAAGCATTATATGTTCTAAACTGATAGTACTGGCAGACATGAGTTGTTTGCATGCATCGGGTACTGTGATCTCTAGTGTGTAACAGTACATAGGTCTTTCGGCTTTTCCCGGTTAGGGCTCGCCACAGCGGAACTCTGGTCCACTAATGATTGGCAGTAGATTGTGATGAAAGCTGAGGTGCCAGCTCAACGTTCAACCTTCAACTAAGGCACGCCCTTTTACGCATGTCTTTTGAATGCCCACCCAACCGCGGGGAGGACATGCAGACTCGACACAGAAGGCACTCCCCACACTCCAGCCAAGAATCGAATGGGAGAACCTTTTGCTGTGAGGCAACAATGCTATTGCTGTACCACCGCAGATGTGTACCAGTACATGGGTAAGTGTTCTAACCTACATGCACCCAACTTGCAGTATGTGTGTGCCTTGGTGTGTCCTATATGCAGTGAGTGGAAGCGGTGCTAGCCTGAATGTGGCCATGTTTGTGTGTGAAGTTGTTACAGCAGTATACATCATGTTATGGAGCCATAGGACATGTGAACCTAATTAGCATGATGGCCATACAGCCGTCACAATCAGAGACATCTCTATACCCCTCAGCACAGGACCAGCACATATTGCTCCAGTCCAGGAGGGACTCAGGCAGATGCCATTTGTTGAGATGATGGCCGCCCATCAAATCAAACAGCATGTGCTGAGGTGCACTCAGATGCTCTGTGTACCATTAGGCATGGTCTGTTTCAAGGGTGTGTTTATGTCTACCAGACAAATGTCTCCAACTAGCATGTAGTACTACTGTCACATAGTAGGTTAATGTCTTTAGAGTGAGTCATCTATCTACTATGCTCCCTACAGATAGGCAGCATATGCAGTCCAGCAAGGTCACACATTGTCCTGTAGCAGATCTTATGACAGATTCTGAATGCATGAGTTTCCTGACCACCACCATTGTCATTGGGAGACTATCATACAGATGTGAACCTATGCAGCCATGCACATATACTGCTGTACCATGATGAAGTTATATTTCTGATGTGCTTCCATGCCATGCTGTGCTGCTTCACTGCCACCATGCGTCCATAGGTTATCCTCTCAGACTCTTGCAACAGAAACGTACAGAGGTCTGTGACATACCTATCATTGTGTAACAATACCACCAGTACAACATCATACAATGTAAGGTCCACAAAAGTATGTTGTGTGCTCATGACATATGCCAGCATACAGTGCATGTTGGTGACCATTACAAGTGGCATGACAAAACAATACTGCATTACACAAGTACATGGCAAGTAATATAGTAACTCTGTGCAACAGATACATAGCTCCATTCACCTGCATCGATGGGAAGGATGATAGGGATGTGGCACAGGTATCATCACTTGCACAGGGTGATGTGTGGGGGTGCTGGAGGCCTAGGCTGGCTCAAATGGTTGATGGCATGTGTTTGAGTCAGAAAGATGAGTGCGTTAGATGGACCATGGAGAGGTGCTGGGTGTGTCTGTAGGTGATCTGCATCTGACAGTGGTATGTGTGTGTGCATGTACACAGTTAAGCTAAGTACTAGCCCTACACATGTATAAGTTGGGCAGCTTTGGACTGTACATGGTAGAGTTTACAGTTCCCCATCTCTGGCCCTGAACATGGGGACTGGCTCTGCCAAGAGTTGCACTGGCACCACCATGCCCAAGGACAGATGTGGTGCTAGTATGGGACCACCCAGGACCACATGCCCATGGCCTACCACTTTGCGGTATGGACAGCACATTCCCCTCTGTAGCACTGCATGTACTGCCACTAGAGAGCGTAACTGTGCATGGCAGCATGGACTCTCAGTAGATGGTGTTGGTGATGCATGGGTCTGATGCCCAACTCCAACCACATGTTCAAGAACAGACAATGTGCGGTTTAAGACAGACACTGTCTCACCCCACCATCTGTCCACTGCATCAGTGAACTGATCCAGGGAGTCCCCGATGCAGTGGAGGCAGTCACAGATGTTAGACTGTGCTGCATCCATAACCCTAAGCATATGTCTGGTGTTCCGTTCAGAATGTGTCTGTGCCTCCATGACTGCCTGAAACATGTGCCGAGTGACCTGTGATGTGACACCTGCAACAGGTGGTGGATGGACAGCAGTCTTCTTCTGAGCAACCTTGTCAATCCACCTGTGTAGGACCTCACCAGCTCTCTGGCTATGGCCAGTGTCTACACTCACTGAAGCTATAGTTGCCACACTGGCCTGTTCAATGTCTCCACCCTCTGACTGTCCAATATTTGAGGCCTATGGGGACTGGGTATGTGAGGGCATACTGACTGGGTCGGGTGACAATGGGGGCAGAAGAGGGAAGTCAACCTCTGGTACAGATTCAGCCCATGAAAATCCCACCTGTGCCTCACTATGACCACCACCATCATCAGAGTCCAAAGAGACACTGACATCAGTTTGTGTGGGTGAGACCCCAACCCCCTTGGTCATCTGTGGAAACCAAGACAAAAGCACTACATTACTACCTGCACTATTATATATGGAAAATCCACAAAGAGTCATAATAATGAGGATCCAAAACTGCATTACCAGTCTCGCATCTTCTAATCTCTGCTTTCATGCACAACAGACTTCCTCACAACAAAATACGCATTCGACTCGAGACCTCTATAACAAGCATGTCAGGTAAATCACATGACACTTTACCAGTACAATGTACATTTTAGGTATGAAATATGACACTATACCTGATAAAACAAGACATAAAACCCAGTACACCTATCTTAACAAATATATACAAGTTTCAGTGCCTAAGGTATGTACCATTGACCTTTCTGTTTTATAAGACCTCAGATTAATTGTCTTATGTACACCAGAAGGATTATTCACTCTTAACTATAACTGCAAAAGTGTTTCTGCTCATTCAACTACATTCCTGTGATAACCCACTCTAGGAAACTTAGGTAACTGTTCCAGACTGGAATATACAAACATTCTACTCTGGTAACACACAACATTAAGTGTACATAGGGAATTATCCTGACCCTTAACTTTAATAGCATATATATGTTCCATAACAAAACAGTATCAGGCTTACCAGGAGCAGGACTGTGGCCTTGGACAACTCCTGACTGACCTGTAAAAAGGTGACAGTGAGGTAATTTCAGTACCACCGCATGCTGGAGCACAACACGGTAATACCTGCATATATCTTAGATGTACAGTAGCTACTGTGTTACTTGATGTATTGGTGACATTCTGAGTATGAGTGTACAACTGAGCTTACCCCCCACAGCACATAGACCTAACACCCATGTAAAGGTATGTACAGCCTGACAGAATGACTGCTACAGTATTACTATGGTGATCACAGTAAGCTTATTTGCACACTCCTCTGCTGTGAACACTGTGGCACCCACCTCCATAATGTTTGGCATGATGGATGCCTGTGAGCTGTCATGTGTCCCTAGGTTTACCAGGAATTACTCAGTGGCCATGAGTGGTTGTTCCATTGCAGGCCCACCACCAGTGACAGCATGACCTGGCTACATCAGCTGCCCTTCGACATGCAGCATTCACCATGTCTGTAGCATGGTGTCAAACTTTCTCATATGTCTTGTCCTGGTGGCCAGTCTTATTCATATCCCGGACAAGATCTGCCCACAATGCAACCCACTGTTCCCTGTTAGGCCTCCCCCTGGATAGGAAGATGCGATGATGCTGTCATAGTCCTTGAAGTATTAGTTCATCTGAGAAGGGGGCATGCCATCTATGATACATTAGTCCTGAAACACACCAAAAGGGAAACACATTACAGGATCAAATACATGGATGTCCATTATGTACAGATACAGCAAGAACAAAATGGCCGGCACTATCCACTGCTTGCTCACACATGTCATACTCCACATTGTGATAACATACTACATGTGTGGATACAACCAAGATAGTATCATTACTGAGGTAGTTCCCTGTGTGACATGAGATATTCTGCTGTATGATCATACACCCAACATTCTGGTCCACTGTAGTGTTCTCTAAGGACAGCCACCCAATAATATGTCATAAGACCAGTGCCAGACAAATAGCAGTGTGCTATTATGACCACTATATAGGGACAGCCCAACAACTCTGGTGTGCCGCAATGACAAAAGACAATGCAACCCTGATATATTGTATTTCCCCTGTATGTGTAAGCCAGCATGGTTTCAATGACATGTTATTACCTCAGGTCCAAGACAGACTTACTGCTGTAAGCCTTATTCCACATACCTCTAGCCTCCATCTGCATCCCGTTATACACAAAAAACAGTTACATACCTGGTAGAGTGCAATACTCCTCTGTGGAAATGTGCTACTAGTAATGTTTCACAAAGGTGTGCTCTGTGAGGAAAGTCTCATATAGAATGTTTGCCCAGAGCCAGCTGATTGCATTTTAATTTGCTTCTCATTAGCAGGTAATTGCCTCTAAACCAATCTGTGACTGATATGCTAATTACAGCCAAAACAGCTGAGTTGCATTATCATTAGCCAATGACATGCAACCACTGTGCAATACATGTAGAACAGGGCCCCCTTCTTAGCTGTTGAGATGGACATTACTGGGGTGAGGAGACTACATCATCACAGAGGGTAGGTGTGTAGCAGAAACCTTTACATAGAGCTGTGCGTACCACAGGCTGCAGCTGCTGCTGCAGGTAATGCATATAGGCAGTGTGTGAACACTTTGGAGGACAACAAGCTATAGGTGTATCTGTGTCAGCTGTATCAGCCTTGTTGTAGAGGCAGAGCTCCAATTACGGTGTCTATTTAAGGTACGTATGTTAGGCAACTGTGTCAATAACAGAGTACTGGGCGACATAGTAATGCTATACAGATATGTGAAGTGTGTTCCTACCTGCAGGCCTATGACATCCGGCATTGAAAAGCAGTTATTTAATTTGCAATGCTTTGTGTGGATAATGAGTGCATGAGTCATTCATTAATTGCTATCTTCACAATAATGTAATTGAAATGCAACACAATACTGGATTTGAACCCAGGACTGTGTGGCAACATTTACTGCATGCAAGGCATTTAACAGACTGAGCTACTGAATTACTGCTACAGCAGGTGTATTTGCAAGATATATGTGCACACATGCAGGCTGTGACAAACATTTTTATATGGATATATTTCTTCACCAGAGTCCCAGTTGAATATGTATTTTGCCATGAATGCCTTAGCAAGTTACTTTCTACATGATGCTGATAAAACAGCACAATTACCTGCTATCACAGGCCTCAGTTACAGCCATTATGTCTTTGGCTGTCTAGTGGTGCACTATTGCACCAGAGTCCGAGGTACACTCCCTTTTTTCCATTACTTTTTATTCCAGTTTGTGCAGTCCTGCATGGTGCACAGCTCTGCTGAAACATGCCTAATGACTGTAATTGGCAATTGCTGTTTTTTTAAACCACCTGTTTTAATTAAGAGTTGCGTGGTATGGCGGATTAATGCAGTGCACTGCAGGTGTGATGGGTTCGAAACATGTAGTCATTATAGTTCTATTTAGTGCTAAAAATGTGAAGAAAAAAAAGGGGAGATAGGAAAGTGCTGAAATGGGAGAAAGCAGGGGGAAAACATAGTGAAAGGCAGGGAGGGATGTGCAGGAAGGGTGTAGGAAAGAACTATAGTTATCCATTTCTTGTACAACAACAAATGTGCACTTTTGACAGAATTTGTAGATGAATTTGGATTCTCAAACCCCAGAGAGAGGGGTGAGGACAATATAACTGAGTTGTCAAGCCAATTGGACTGAATTATGTGTGTCCAGTGGATATGTGTGCGAAATGGAGAGCTATGTATGGGATGACATTTTTTTTTTTATGTTGAGAGTGGAATGTTGGGAAAGGGTCATAGGTGCATGTGGGGGAGACAAGTTGTGTAGGTCAGGATGCATTTGCAAACAGACAAGACAGAAAAGACAGCAGACAGGGGCAGTGTGTGACACATAAGGGGGGGGTGGACACTTTGCATAGGGAGGGTGTTGTGGAATCTAAGTCCCATGTGCCTACAGATAGCAGCGGCATGATTCACATCTTCACCCATGGGACTGTCAGCACTGCTCCATCACTGCCCCGAGGGTGGCTGTGCTGGTGGCTGCACACCAGGGTGAGGCTGCTCCACCAGGTTGGCCAGCATGCCCTCAGTCCGGTGCAGGCAGTGGTCATACCAATGGTGGACTATCCACCCCACCAAGACCAGCAGGTCCACCCAGGTAACAACTCTCCCTCCTCCACCACTCCCAGAGGGGGCCCATCCCTGTCCTGTACAGTGGTACTACCTGGCACCGCAGGTAACGCAGAGACAGCAGAGGGGGCACCACCGGTCTGGGCCTCAGATGTGCTGGGATCCAGTGCCACAGCTGGTTGAGGCAAGGTAGGGGGATCAGCAGGAACTGGCCTACCTTGACATGCTGTGGTAAATGAGGTATAATAATAAGTTACAGTTAGTAATAACCAAACCATTGTTAGTATTAACAGAACTGGACATCATATTTATTCATTCTGAATACATATTAATGTATATCATGTGCAACACAACATTAAGTAGCATAACAGTCAGTATGGTAACAGCATGCCAGTATGAAGTAAACCATAGGGCCAACAAAACAGTTTACCAAATTTGTAAAATACAACAAAAAAACAGGCTTAAATAGTAGGAAGTATACTTGCTGTGTTCGATTCAAGTCAGTCACAGGAGGTAACCAAATGTTCCACAAAAAGAAACAAAGCTGTAACCTATAAACAGCTTTACTTTGCGAATTCTTAATCCAATAAAAAAGAGTCAAAATCACCATGGAGTGTTCATTCGAACCTACTCATCCACTGGGCAATAGCTTGTAGAAAAAACACACAACCAGCATGTAAAAATAAATCCAAGCGTCCAGTAGAAACCACGTTTATTAAAGTAATTAAAACACAGGGCTAGCGCTTTCAACGAATCTTCATCAGGCCACTAACAAACAAACATACTAGCATCCCTTTATAGCAAAATGCTAAAGTCAACTACTGATGTCACATCCTGTTTAGGCATGCTGAAGTCAACTCTGATGTCACATCCTGTTATACATAAAATATTTAAACTGACATCACTTTTGTAGTAAAACGCTTCAAACAACTCTGATGCCACATCCTACTAAATATAAAATATTATATAATATATTTTAAAATGTTTTAAATTGTTTAAAATGTTTAAAATATGTATGCAGACATTTTGTAAACAGTGTACAATAGAGATGTTCTAAAATGACATTTCACTCCACTTTAACTGCTGCTGCATGTAACATTCAAGATGTTTTAAAATATTTTAAATATCTATGTAACCATCTCATAGACAGTATGCAGCAAATAAAGTGTTTCACAATTACATACTATCTTCCTATGAATACTGCTACTTATATGCATACTAGTAACAAAAATGGCACGCATGTTTAGTGTTTAATAAAGAGCGATATAATCCCATTTGAAACACTTGTATGTATAAATGCATGCTTAAAATAGGGATCAAATTAATAAAGATATTAATATCTACACATAAGCTATTTAGCATAATTATAAATACACCAAAATAATCATTCAAAAGACTACATCTAAAATTTGTACAACGTGTGCTTCTAAATATCATAATATCTGTGACAGCATAAATCATTCAAAACAGATATGTGCACACGCAAAAATGTTAATAACAGCGATAGTATAAACATAAAAATGTATTTGAGACTAAATGTGCAAAATCAGGTGAAATGTGTGCTGGATGAAAGAGGAACACATGGTATATCAGCATCTTTCATAACAATTGGCCCCAATAAGCCTGCAGGGCAAAATAACAGAGACAACGATGGAGACAGAAATGGAAAAATGTGAGGTATAAAAATATGGTAAATAGGGAAGTAACCAGAAATTAATGAGGGGTAGCAAAGGGGTGAAAAGCTTCAATGAAATTTCCTAGCTTTGAGTATAGGTTTGATGGAGACTCTGTCATTGAGGCCTGGGTACAAATCAGCCCTAAGCCTGATGATCCATTTGGCCTCTATCTGTTCCGTGGTGTTGAAAATATCTCCTCTTCTACAAGATGGAACATTGTTTTGAATTACTTGAAACAAAAAGCTATGTTGGGTGGATGTATTAATTACATGCCTAGACAGAGCATTTGAAGAACATGTGACTTTGATTTTATATAAATGTTCCCTAATTCGGTCTTTAAACTTTCTGTCCGTCTTCCCTACATAAAACGCAGGGCAGTGTACACAGGTTGCCAGGTACACCACATGGCAGGTCTCACAAGTGGCAGGAACTGTGAAATGAAATTCTTGTCCTGTAATAGGATGATTGAATTTATCAGTTTCTTTAATGAATTTGCAATAATTGCATTTTTGACATTTTTTAGTCATTTTATGATTACTAGTTGTATTTATGTCAAACCTATTCGGACCACATAACATTCTGTGTAAATTCAACTTATTACTTCTCTAGCAAACGAGATGATAGTAGCATCACCAAGACTAGAAGTGGAGTTATCAGAATACCGATACATTTTACACAAGATGTAAATAGTATTGAAAGCATATATCGAAAATATTGGGACATCTTGTTAACAGATCCAGTTATTTCTGAGATATTGAGCCAAGAACCAAAATTTACATATAAAAATAAGTTGAATTTACACAGAATGTTATGTGGTCCGAATAGGTTTGACATAAATACAACTAGTAATCATAAAATGACTAAAAAATGTCAAAAATGCAATTGTTGCAAATTCTTTAAAGAAACTGATAAATTCAATCATCCTATTACAGGACAAGAATTTCATTTCACAGTTCCTGCCACTTGTGAGACCTGCCATGTGGTGTACCTGGCAACCTGTGTACACTGCCCCAATGCTTATGTAGGGAAGACGGACAGAAAGTTTAAAGACCGAATTAGGGAACATTTATATAAAATCAAAGTCACATGTTCTTCAAATGCTCTGTCTAGGCATGTAATTAATACATCCACCCAACATAGCTTTTTGTTTCAAGTAATTCAAAACAATGTTCCATCTCGTAGAAGAGGAGATATTTTCAACACCACGGAACAGATAGAGGCCAAATGGATCATCAGGCTTAGGGCTGATTTGTACCCAGGCCTCAATGACAGAGTCTCCATCAAACCTATACTCAAAGCTAGGAAATTTCATTGAAGCTTTTCACCCCTTTGCTACCCCTCATTAATTTCTGGTTACTTCCCTATTTACCATATTTTTATACCTCACATTTTTCCATTTCTGTCTCCATCGTTGTCTCTGTTATTTTGCCCTGCAGGCTTATTGGGGCCAATTGTTATGAAAGATGCTGATATACCATGTGTTCCTCTTTCATCCAGCACACATTTCACCTGATTTTGCACATTTAGTCTCAAATACATTTTTATGTTTATACTATCGCTGTTATTAACATTTTTGCGTGTGCACATATCTGTTTTGAATGATTTATGCTGTCACAGATATTATGATATTTAGAAGCACACGCTACAAATTTTAGATGTAGTCTTTTGAATGATTATTTTGGTGTATTTATAATTATGCTAAATAGCTTATGTGTAGATATTAATATCTTTATTAATTTGATCCCTATTTTAAGCATGCATTTATACATACAAGTGTTTCAAATGGGATTATATCGCCTTTATTAAACACTAAACATGCGTGCCATTTTTGTTACTAGTATGCATATAAGTAGCAGTATTCATAGGAAGATAGTATGTAATTGTGAAACACTTTATTTGCTGCATACTGTCTATGAGATGGTTACATAGATATTTAAAATATTTTAAAACATCTTGAATGTTACATGCAGCAGCAGTTAAAGTGGGGTGAAATGTCATTTTAGAACATCTCTATTGTACACTGTTTACAAAATGTCTGCATACATATTTTAAACATTTTAAACAATTTAAAACATTTTAAAATATATTATATAATATTTTATATTTAGTAGGATGTGGCATCAGAGTTGTTTGAAGCGTTTTACTACAAAAGTGATGTCAGTTTAAATATTTTATGTATAACAGGATGTGACATCAGAGTTGACTTCAGCATGCCTAAACAGGATGTGACATCAGTAGTTGACTTTAGCATTTTGCTATAAAAGGGATGCTAGTATGTTTGTTTGTTAGTGGCCTGATGAAGATTCGTTGAAAGCGCTAGCCCTGTGTTTTAATTACTTTAATAAACGTGGTTTCTACTGGACGCTTGGATTTATTTTTACATGCTGGTTGCGTGTTTTTTCTACAAGCTATTGCCCAGTGGATGAGTAGGTTCGAATGAACACTCCATGGTGATTTTGACTCTTTTTTATTGGATTAAGAATTCACAAAGTAAAGCTGTTTATAGGTTACAGCTTCGTTTCTTTTTGTGGAACATTTGGTTACCTCCTGTGACTGACTTGAATCGAACACAGCAAGTATACTTCCCACTATTTAAGCCTGGTTTTTTGTTGTATTTTACAAGTCTTGTTTATTATCAGGCGAACAGAGTGTAGTGAGCATTATTTTTTGTTTTTAGTTTACCAAATTTGTTAATATTGCATCATAATAAAACATAACAATAATTAACCACATTTTCCAAAATATGGCAAAGGATAAGTCCCCACTGCTAAAGGTGTCTCAGAACAAAGTGCAAACAAAGCTAAGAGATACATTGAATACACCAGCACAATTAAAATGTTCCAACTTTAATAAACAAATAAAACTCACATCAAGATGATCTGAAGAAGGCAATCCTGCTGAAAGATCATTTGATGCATCATCTGCTTTTATACTTTTGTGACAGTTTTAGTGAGTTTTTCATTCTTTTATTAAAGTTGGAACATTTTAATCATGGTGTACTCAGTATCTCTTTGCCGTGTTTGTATTTTCCAAAATATAGTTAAACAAAATATGTTATTATTAAATCATAATAATAAATATCAGTAATAAATAAATGAAGATAAGTGGTGGGGAGAGAGAGGAAAACATTCCATTACTGACACTGCAGATTATATCCCTGAAAACAGTGATAATATATACTCTGCAGGTGTGTAGTGTCAGTGTTGAGTACAATGACTACAATTCTCCTATAGCTGATGTAGCATGGACATACCTCTCAAGTTGTTAGCATCGGTCAGTATGGGCCAAGCAATAACAAATGCAGGTACACCACTACAGAGAACAGTTTCACATAATATGAATTATATAACTACCCACATGTTCTGTAAATGGATTTGGTAATACATTGCATTCCAGGTAATTTATCTGCTAATCATGTGGCAGACAGATTAGGCAGTTTTAATTAAATTACGAGAAATCATGACACTTGAGAGGCATGTTTGTGTACAGTAAGTAAACTAGACAGCTGTCCTGCCTTAGTTGGCAGGCATGGGAGTAAAAACCGATAGGCTTGTATAATAGTATAACCCAATGAATCAGCCCAATAGTCTGTAAGGGACATCTACAAATAATGTAGTAATTAACTGCAGCAACTTAGTACAGACATGCAAGGGATACAGCCATACTGGGATTACACAGCTTTATTTATGAATCAACAATGCTGATGAACACATTCTTGGTATTGATAACATTCTGTAAAATCTAAACACAATATCTATTCATAATATGGGCTACCTCACCCATATATTTGTTGTGTTCCTGGTGAGATAGAAAATGTGAGCATTACATGACTGATACTGAAAATTTTGTGTTACATACCACTGGATTTGAACCCAGAACTCTGTGGCAAAATGTACTGCGTACAAAGCATTTAACAGACTGAGCTACTGAATAACTGCTGACTCTTGAGTGACTGATACTTGCCTGGGGATCACATAGAACTATACTATGAAATGAGTAATACAAGTTAAAGGACATTCCTCTAGCATTCTAGTAATATTATTGTTATACTAGACTGCAGTGACAGTAGACCACATGTGCATGGAATACAGCCATACTGCATATATTAAAAAAGCTGTATTTTAGAATCAACAATGCTAGTGAGCACATTTTATAATATTGGTTTGAAATATCTGTGAAGTCCACACACAATATCTGCCCATGGACTGAGCTACCTCACCCATATACCTTTATTACCTGATGTCTGAGAAAGAGAGAGCATTATGTGACTGATACTGGCCTGGAGACAGCCTTGGACAGTACTGCGAGTTAAGCAATACAGTTTGCAGGCCATTAGATTTGCTGTCTACAGCTATTACACTGTTACACTTGACTGCAGAAACCTTACCATAGACAATTAATGTATGCAGCTCTACTGCAATGGTTTTGACACCACAATCCTGCTGAACAACATTTTGCTTAGTGTTATTGGTATTAGTATTGTTTTATTGAGATACAGTTCTCATTGTTCAATTACTGTACTATAGCTCTACAACTCTAATTGCCCATTTATTGCACCACATTTTTTCTTGTGTATACTTTATTGCAGTAAATGCTTTACTTTTTCTTGCTTATTGCACTACAGTTAGCATACTAAATCTGTACTTAGAACACTCACGGCACAACCTGGCCAGGTGTATGGCATGGGACTTGACATTGTAAGCCCTCTCAGCTGCAGCTGTTGGGAGAGAAGCACACCATTATGCATACCAGTTTTTCAGACATTCAGCTTGCATTTTGGTTAGATAGAGGAAGACATATTTACATATTTGTGGGGCATTCCCATCTCAAGCTTCCTGTACCCAGGTGTCCAGGGTTCCCCTTTTTCTCCTTTTCAGGTCATCATAATGGTGATGACACTGCTCTGCTCCCCTGTGTGGGGGATACCAGCAACACCGGTGAGTTCCCTGGCCAAACAGTCCCAGGCATCCACCTTACACACTGAGCCATGGAATCCACCCTGCATCAGCAAGGGTTCATGGTTTTTAACAAGGAGCCTGACAATGACCCTGGACTCCTGAATACCCCACCTCTGTACCCAAAAGTGCAGAACTTCCCCAACCCCGCCAGCCATACCAACAGTTGATTGAATTCCAATGACTGTCATAGAATTCCTACCTATCGGGCTTAATATAGGCTGTTTTCCCACCCTTACACGTCATTCAGCAACATTCAAAAAAGCGTTGCATTGCTTAGCAGTGTGCAAACCAGCTAAACGAAGCCTAGCAGTGCAAAGACTCACAGAACTGTGGTCTTAGAGAGTCTTAGCACCATACAAACATTGCTAGCCATTAGCATGTTTATATGCTGCTTAGCAAGAATGAGCAGTGCTTAGCAGAGTGCTGCAATGCCAAAATTCACAATTGTTTAATAAAATTTTAAAAAAATTATTATGTTCCTTTACAGTCATATTCTGCCTGTTATGGGCTCGAACCCAGGACCTACTACACATAAGATCTTAACTCTACTCATGTTGCTAATTGGATGTTATAAAAACTAGCATACCTTCACATATACTGCTAGGCAACCTGTTAGCATTGCTGAGCACCACACTGCACCATTCAAACATCCTTAAACACACCTATAAATAAATTAATTACATCCAGTTTCTATTTTTAGATATCTGTCAGGTATTGGCTATGTATGTATGTATGAGGTCTGCTTGGCTCTGCTGTGCAAACGTAAATTAAAAAAAAAAAAAGAAAAACTTTAATTATGATTAATTACATCCAGTTTCTATTTTTAGATGTGCCAGGTGTCAGCTGTCTATATGTGAGCACAGATTGGCATTGCTGCACTCTGTGCCAGGCTGCACAAACACACAGTAAAAAAAAAAAAAGTAATTAAAAAAAACATACATCATAAAAATGACATATTATACAGTTGACACACTTCACAACATTACAACAGTGGCGAGGAGCATTACATGGAGCTTCACACTCATCTGCAGCCATGGGTAGCTACTACACCTCTACCTACGCTGATTCAATATCCATGTTCCTTGACTCACCCTTGGCAGTATGCCATCATTAATATGCATGGTGCGCTGCCAAGGAGAAACCATGGCCTTGTACATGGATACATTCCATGTAGGTTCTACACTGTGCCTACATGGAGTTTATTAAATCCTGGGGGGGGGGGCATGTGTGCTATAGGAACATTTAGAGATTTCAATTTTTTAAGTGTAGGGATTCTAAAATGTAATTCCAATGCTCTTAAGATGACATTCAAATAATCAGATTTGATTGTTTGTTGTTGTAAAATCTCCATTAAAGTAACAATTCAACAGCCATAAAAAATATTATTTACAATTTCAGAAAAACTGTTTTCTTTAATGGATACATGATTTGTTTGTGTATTTTTTCCATTGACTGCTGTTTGAAGAATCTAACCAATATATACATGTACTAAATATTGCTGCTACAGTGTATGATTCTATGTCTGACGATCCTATTTTACCTCTTTCTTGAAGGTCTAGTGTGATTATTATAAGCTGTCCTTGGCTTCATAAGGTACCACAAAAAGGAAATCCATATTTTCTATATTCTTTTAATTATATTCCTGTCCAGCATTAATATTGTTGATTGTAATATCTATTTTTTATAAAATTGTCATGATAATCAATGTTTATCTTTTTTTCAGATGTAAATAGTATTCCATTTTTTTATCAACTGACTAAATTGCATAAGATTTTCAAAATTATTTTGTATAACTGAGTTTATTTCTGGTTTATGTTGTATTCCTAAATAATTTATCTCATGTTTATCCCAGTTGTACTCACATTTCCATTTTAGTGAAGTATTCCCTTACCCATTTATTAAAATGGTCTGCATTTTAGTTCCATTTAATTTCATTAGAGAGCTAGACTGAAATGTTTTGATTTCACTGTATATCGCATGAATCAATTTGCTTTCATTCGCCATTATTAACAAAATGTCATCTGTGAATAGTTGAATTTAGGATTGAATGCTTTTTGAAATTGTCAGTCCTTCAATTGTTTCATTATTTCTAATACTGTTGGGAAAAGTTTCTATAACAAGAGCAAACATTAACAGATGCAAAATGTTTTGTACCTGTATTTATATTAAATACTTTAAGAACAGGAAGATATTTTTAAATATAAGGTTTAACATCTATATATAAACTGCTTAATAAACTGGTATTAACTTTTGTTCTTTTTTAAATATCTAAACTAATTAAAGTTAATTTCTGGTTGTTGCTTTAACTAAATCCAAGATTGGTATTTATTCTTTTAATATCATCATGAGTCAATCTATTTATAAAACCTAACTAATCTTAGTTAATAATAAATCATCTGTGATACCCTTTAATCTAGAAGTTACTAAAGATGTGCATATTTTGTAGTCCACATTTAACAAGGACCTAGGTACGTAAGAAGGTATCCGACTTTTTCTTTTCCTTGATTATAAATGAATGAAATCAAGACTATTTCCAAGATAGTAAAATTTGTAATTAATGTTGACTCTATAACAGAGCTTTATTTATCTGGGCAAGAATGTTGGTTAAAAAAGCTTGTGTATCTCAGTTATTAATCCATTTAGTCTTGATGGCTTGCAATTTTTTTTTTATTAATATGCTCTTATATTTTAATTAAATTGGTTTATTATTTCTATTTGCTTTTTAATAAGCTCAATACTGGCATTCTTGTGCAAGCATTTCTCTATTAAGGTTTCACCAGTTAAGTTATTTTTTTTATTTAACCCTACAAAAATCTATATAAATCAACATTTCACCATCATCTGATGATGTTTTTGTAACTGGGTTATATGTATTATCAATTTGGTTCCTTTGCACATCATTTTGCTTCTATTTGTCATTCTACATAATTCCATTTGGTGGCATTGTATAGGTATGTATTTAAATGTTTCTAAAACGATTTGTATTTTCTGATTTAATATATTTTAATATTATTTAGTTAATATTATGATTATATCAATATTATTTACATTATTTTTCTTGCCGAGTTAATTTAGCTTTTTGCAGTTTGTCTTGAATTCTAATTTTTCACACACACACACACACACACACACACACACACACACACACACACACACACACACACACACACAGACAAAACACACACATATGCATATATAGTCTTATAATTTCATTAACTGTATCATTGGTGTTAAACATTATATATTCTTTTGTTTGTTTATTTATGCATGCTCTAAATTCCAGCATAGTTATATATTCTGGAATTATATATATAAATTGGAAGCTTCTTGTATCCATTGCAATTTCTAGACATACTGCCTTATCATATGAAAAGGGACAATAACCCATATTAAAATTAAAATTTTATTTGCTATATCTAAGGAAATAAAAATTATATCATTACAGGACTAAGTGCCACATGCAACAGTAATGTGTAAAAACAACTGAATTACTATCAGCATAAACTATTACATCCTTAGGAATACTGTTATCAATCCATTCATTTAAAACCTTTGTTGATATTGCTGTCCTTGACTTTATTTTGGTGCTAAAATCTGATTCATTAATACTACATTTCAGGTCTCTAGTGAATATCAAACTGTCTTTCCAATTACTTTTTAATTTAATATTTACAAATGTTGTCTTGCCACATTTTCAACAATTCGTTGTACTAGTAAAGATTTGCTAGCATGTAAAGTTTCATTTTAAATTCAATATTTTCTATAAATTATATTATTTTAGAATTTGAGAAGTTGTTTGAGACCTTAAATATAGCATGTCTGTAACGCTTCATTTTTCCAAAAAATATGAGATAAGTTTATCCTCTATTATTTTAAAACGTTTATAATTTTCTAATAAATGTGTTTTTGTACAAATATAATACCATTATTTAGGTTTTAGATATTATATAAGATAGTGTCTTGTATTGCTGCTACTTAATCCATTGAGATCAACAGATATTACCTTAATCTTATTGATATTCTGTAATGAGATTAACCATTGTCTGTTGCTTTTTGTAATACTTATTTTTTGAATTTTGATATTTGTGTTGACATTTCATGTACAATAATTTGCTTAAGATAACACATATTTGTTACATCTCATTTTCTAGAAAGCATATTTGTAACCTGATTACTATAGATATTAGATAAAAATTAAAAACAAACCCTTAATTTGCAATTTATGTACACATCCATTCTAGCATGGATACTGTTGTTCCTAATTTGGCTATATATCTAGCCAACTACCAAATCTAACTTACCACCTTAAACAGGCCCATACATTTTTCTCTTGGTACAAGTACTGTATCTTATTGTTTTGTTGTTCAACTTTTTGTCATACTAGGAGTGATCTCATAGATGAAAAATTTAATATATATATTAAAAAAAAAATCAACATTTCCCAAAAATTTAGATTTAGTACAAACCATTAATACCATATAGCAATATATTATTATTAACTTCATTCCAAATAAATAGACACATGTACAAACTAAAGGAGGTGACCATTTATGAAAGCACTATAAGTACTCTTTTCAGTATTCAAATAACTTCTGATATTAGGGAAACACATATAATGAGTTTTATAACCTTAAAATATAAAAAAAATCCAAAAAGTAAAGAGAAATGATGGGGACAGTCCTCCAAATATTTTTATTGACTATATCTCTGTAAACATTCATTAACTGACTTTGTCATAACCTCAGTAACTTAGATCTCCAAAGCAATATATTAGTTCATTATGAGGCATGAATATCAACGTAGTCCAATTGCATAGGTTATGTAAAGTACCTTTATCTATGGTGACATAGACCCATCCTCTTAAATAAAATAAACCTACAATTCTTAATGTAAATATTTATCAGTCTAAAGCATATGTATGTCTTTGTCAAAATTGTAAAGTTGCAAATTCATAACCAGTTTTCCCAAAACAAATGTACCGCCAAAGCTTATTTTATACAGAAATTCTGTGAGTGCAAAGAAATTTGTAAACTCTTATGAAATTCTTTCCAAATCACCATTTCTAATTACTTACTGTACATATATTATGTATTAACAGAAGTGTGCCATTTACCCAAGCTATTGGTTATTACATATTTCTTTAAAGGTAACAATATATAAGGAAATGATCACATTTCAAATATTAAATGACCATATAGACATAGATTCATGAACGCATGCACTTCATGCAAAGAATATGTTTATGTTGTGCAGCAGCAAGCATGCTAATTGGTATTCATTAAACAACTCTGCATGTTGCTCCTGGCTTCAAAACAAGGGCAAGCAGCATAATATGCTAATGAAGGCATAAGTAGGTAAAATACATGCTAATGAAGCAATTGAACATGGTGGATAGATTCAGGAACATATAAAATGCATGTGTACATGCTGCACACACTTTTGGCCTCAATTCCAATACTCTTCAGAATACAGCTACAAATACACTTAGAAGAAAATGTTAGGGGTTGCTGCTGCTATCATTATCTGTATGTGCAACAGGCTTTAATAGAAGGTTCTGCTACCAGACCTTGGCCTAGAAGAGGAAGAGTTTTCAGACCCCATTTATCTTATCATGGACCTCATGATATGAAAATTATAGAGTGATATAGTGTGGACAGGGATACCCAAGAGCAAATATGCAACTTCTGCCACCCGCACCTGAGACCCTGGAAAAATCATGGAGAACCCCCCTAAGTGGAAACCAAAGTTATGTATAACATTACAAATACTAGTTACAGGTACTTTTCAGAGACCCACAGGGGATTAAGTAGGGGTGTCACTGGCTTTAACTTCTGGAATATTACATCAATTTATAAATGCATGTTGGACTTCATGGTAAAGAAACTGCACAACACTACAGGGTGGATAGGGCTACCTTAGAAGAAATATACAGCCTCTGTCCCTCTCATCTGAGGCTCCAGGGGAAATGATGTAGAACTCATTCTAGTGGAAACCAAGGTATGTGTAGCATTACATATAGTAGGTGCAGGCACTTTTCAGAGATCCACAGAGGATATATTAGGGGTTTCACAGACCTCAGCCTCACAAATATTACATCATTTCTAAATACCATGCTACAACATGTAAGAGAACATATCTGGTATCCACTTTCCCCAAATGAGACAGCTACCTCCATGCAACATTTCTATGTCATAGCACACTCCCCTGAAGTTCTGGGGACCACAGACTGTGCACACTTTAAATAAAAGCCTGACCTGGGGAACAGGGAAGGAGTCACATTAACAGGGAAATATTTCATTGTATAAACTGTCAGGAGGTCTGTAATGCTCAACCAATCAACTTCTATGCCTATGCAGATAACCCTGGCAGTTTTCATGACTCACACATATGGCACACCTATGATCTGTATGTATATTTGCTAGGGGTGAATTTTCACAGGGGAATCTAGTAGAGGATGCAGGTTATGTACTGTAACCTTTGGTTATGACATCTGAGAAGCTAACAGATATGATATAACAGTGAAAGTGGTCTCTCCCACTACTTTCATATCCTTTTACCACACACATCACCCTAGCAAAGCAATGGTGATACCATCCTTTCAAATGTGCAGTACCTCACATTTGTAAAAAAAGTCTCATGTGGCACTTGTGATTAATGCAATATCTTTTAACTTGTGATCTTAGGTGATCAGTTTGAACCTAGACATTAATCCATAGATTCAGTTGTGTCAGTGTGTGTGAATGTATATGTAGGTTGGAATGATGTCACCCAAATATCCAATGTGTAGATGTATAGCTGGGGAGAGTTCTTTCACTGTTTTCTATCTATTTTAGCATAAACAACTGCTTTGTTAAACACCGATGATCCCATTTGTTGAAATGAAATTGATTTCAGCAGTGTAGTAAGCCTTTTCCTGTGGGGTCAGGAAATGATACAATGTTCTGTAATTTGTGGACTTAGTAAGCCATGAGCTTGAATCCTCCATTATCTATTGTGAATGTGTGTTTGTCATGGTCAAAAATAAATTCATGACACAGTTCAGCAGAGTAGCACGATCTCCTTTATTCTAAAAGAGCACACATATATGAGAGACTAAGCAATCAAGGCCTTGTCTCCCAGAACAAAGTGCAGTGTTTTTATATTGTAAAAGCTTATGAGCAAGCATTTTGTTATCTATCAGACTATAGCCACCAACCAATCAAAACTAAGCAATTCTGTATTGCTTGCTTACTAAGAATCTGCAGAATGCTTATCTGTGCCTTTCTGTATTGGGCACAAGTTCAGATCTTCCATTTTGGAAATATCCATATTGGCACTTAGAAAATACCAAGACAGTGAAAGTAAATCCAAGACAGGCCTAGGCTGTCAGGATCCATTGTGAAATAATATGGATTCTACTTTTACAGAAAGAGTACACTGGACATTTTCCCTTCTTACACTTCTTTTTCAACCTCCCCCCATTTGATGTGGTGCATCACTCATGACAGGTATTTCTTAATAACTGGGCAATAACAGCAGGTTTTTCAATGGTTACATGCTTTTTACATGCAATTAGACATTATTCACATGAAGTTTCCTTCTGACCTTGACATTCACAATGCTTACACAAATGCTTAGCAAAAATAGTTTTCTGAACAATAAACATATGTCTGTGTTTGGATGGAATAAAAAGACAGTTTGAATATCTTTTAATTTTTATCTCTCACTCAAACAAATTGTAATACATTTATTCACATTTCCTTAAAATACTACCTTCCATACCTCCCAACTGTACTGAATTCCTTGGAATTTCCCGGTCGTGAGGTTAAAATAATGGGATGCCACGAATTCCTGAGTGGCCCCTTGAAATCATGATTTTTTTTCTCTCTCTATTTACAATTTTTTATGGCCACAGGCCTGCCTCGGCTCAAATATTTATTTATTTATCTGCAATCTGATTACCAGGGAAGTCCACTGGGCCGAATTGACCCATTTTCAGTGGAGGCCCGGGGAGAAAAGCTCCAAGATGCATTATACAATTTAGATGCAAATGATAGTTAATATTAAAGATCTTAATAATAATAATAATAATTAGTTACTCATAAATGCATTCAATATCATGCATAGTTAAATTCATTAAGCTTGAAGGTAGGGATCACACAGTTTCATTTGAGGAAATCAGATATGGGTTAGGTGTGGAAATAGTTTACATACAAACCTTTTAAGAAAATGTAAATACATTTTACATACACACATCAACAGTAGAATGCTATTTACAATATTTACAAGGTTGGGCTGTGTGAGGGTAGCTGTAGGAAGTGAGAGTTTAGAGAGAAGCTATAGAAATTGTTGAGAGCTTAAATAGGCTCATAGGAAGATAACTATGAGAGTTGTAGAGCTTGGGAACCAGAGCAAGAACCCCCTTGGATTAGGTTGGGTGAAGGCAGGTACATTTCCATTTAGTGGACAGGTGTTTGAATAGTTGGGTTTTGAAGTTTTCTGAGTTTGGTATGTTTCTTAGTGTGGAGGGAAGGGAATTCCATTTTTTGCCTAGTGAGAAAGATAGGATAAGTTGGCCAGAAGGACGTTTAGGTTTATGGATAGTAATTAAGTTCTGATTTTCAGATCTGAGAGCTCTGTTGGGTGTATAAGGGGGAAGGATGTTAGAGCGGGACATTTTGTTGGGTGAAATATGAGTCTATGTGCAGTAGTGAGTTGGAGATTGTCCAGGTAGTTTGGGAGTTCAAGCCAATTCGGGGATTGTAGGGTTAGGCAGTGATGGGTGGTATTTTTAGATTTAGAGGCAAATTTAGAGATTTTGTTGTAGCAGTTTTCTAGTTTAGAGGTAATAGAAGAGGACAGGTTGGTTAGGAGATGGGCTCTGTATAATAAGCAAGGAAGAAGATAAGTCGAGGCCAGAGTTTGCCTGGTAGAGTTGGAGAGAAAGCGATTATTCCTATACAGCATACCTAGCTTTTGGTGGGTTTTCTTAATATTTTGTTGAATATGAATATCAAACTTGAGGTGTTCATCTAGAGTAATGCCAAGTAGGTTGGCAGAGGGAACTACTTCTATAGGTGAATTGGTTTGACTATAGACTTTGAAGTTGTTTTTATCATAGGAGAGGGTCTTTGTGGGAGGGAATAGTAGAATCTTTGATTTATTTGCATTGAGAGAGGTGTGGTTTTGGCGCATCCAGTTTTCAGTTGTTGAGAAGGCAGTTTGGGTTTTAGTCAGCAATTCAGAGAGGTTTGAGGCAGAACAGACTAAGGTTGAATCATCTGCGTATTGAATGATTATAGCATCAGGAATAGCAGTGTGCAAGTTATTGATGAAGATGTTAAAAAGCATTGGCCCAAGGATGGATCCCTGTTGTACGCCAGTTGGGGTAGGTAGGAAGGAAGAGATGAAGTTCTTCCATTTGACTGCCTGTGATCTGTCTGATAGATAGCTGGAGAACCAGGATAAAGCATTATGTGAGAGATTAAGGCTTGAGAGATGACAGAGAACGTGCTTGTGGGAAACAGTATCAAAGGCTTTAGACAGAGTAAAACAGTAGAAACTAAGTGGCCTGAATCTTGGGCTTGATTGACAGTTTCTAGGAAAGAGAGTAGAGCGGTTATTGTGCTATGGACTGGACGGATGCCATGCTGCGTGGGAGTGAGAAGATAGTTTTGGGTCAGGAAAGGCATAAGTTGGATGTGGATGCATTTTTCTAGGATTTTGGAGATTGGTGAAAGCAAAGCAATGGGGCGAAAGTTTGAGATGCTGGTATTTTTGCCTTCTTTATGAAGAGGAAGAATATAAGCTGAGTGCCAGAGTTTGGGGACGTATGATTCTTTTATGGATCGGCTGATAATGATGCTGATTGGGAGTGCAATGCCATCAGCAGCACTTTATAGGAAGGAAGAGGGAATATTGTCGGGAGCGTTAGAACAAGGTTTAAGTTTGGACAAACGTTTTTTTATAAAGTTAGTGGAGATGGGTTTGAGTTCAAACAGATGCGGTGAGTTAGAAGGGGGAGAGTGTAGAGCAGTTGGGTTATTATTGGGAAATGTCTTGATGGGGGTAGTAATAGTGTCTATGAAAAATGAGTTAAATTCAGAGCCTAGTCCAAAATCTCATTTACTTGGGTCAGGACAGGGATTATTCTTAGAGCCTGGATTGAGGAGTGAGTTTACTGAGTTCCAGAATTTTTGGGGGATTTTATTGTTATTGGACTGAAGTTTGATATAGTAGGATTTTTTGTCTTTGATGATTAGTCATTTTGCACGGTTGCAGAGCTGTTTATATTGGAGCAAGGTATTGTCCAGTTTATTGTTTTGGTAAAGCTATCATAGTTTGTCTCTGTGGTGCATAATCTGTTTTGTCTCTTTGGATAGCCAAGGAGCAGTTTTAGTTTTTATCCTTTTGTTTCTTAGTGGGGCTAGTGAGTTTAAAGTATCAAGGAAGACAGAGTTGAAGTATTCTATAGCCATGTCAAGAGGAAGGATGTTTAGAAGTTGCCAGTTCATTTGTTTGAAAGTATTTGAAAAAGTAGTTGGGTTGAAGCTACTGAGGTTATGAGTTTGAATGTACTGATGCTGGTGTGGGGAGGAACTAGTTGAGCGATGCATGAAGACTGGGAGGTGGTCACTAACGGTATCAGGAATTGTGCCAGAATTGGTTATTTTATTTGGATCTGAGACTAGGATCCAATCTATAGTGGATCTGGGAGGGTTTATTTTGTTAGGTCGAGTGATGGAGAGGATTATTTGAGTGAGGTTATAGAGGTTAATGGATAGGGAGGGAGAGGGCTAATTGATTTTATTCCAGTCAATATTCACATCACCAAGGATATAAGTTACATAGTTAATTTCAGTAGAGGCCCATAGGAGAATAATTTCGAGTGTAGAGATATTGTTACCAGGTGAGCTATATAGGGCAATGATGCAAATATTTTTATGTTTATTTAGTTTTAGAATTCCAGCAGTTATTTCAGTTTTCTGGAATTGAGGAATTGGAATTTGGAGGGGAATTAAGGTAAGAAGTTTGGAGTAGACTAGGGCAGTGCCTCCACCTTTTTTATTTAGTCGGTCATTTCTGAGACAATGAAATCCTGGGGGCAGAATCTCAGAGTCGGAGATAAAGGGCTTGAACCAGGTTTCAGAGATGACTAAGATATCTGGTTTGTTATGGCTTAAACAAGCTTGAAATTGGTGTACTTTGTTGTTTAGACTTTGTGCATTAATTATAAAAATCTTTAGGGTGTTGATATAGGAGGAAGAGGGTAAGGGATGAGTGTTGGTAATAAAGGATGTCGGACTAGGGTTAGGATGGATATCACCAGCTTGGACTAGGTTGTTGAAGGATATATCCTTTAGCCATATTGGTCTGCCAGGCATGAATTTTGGTAGATTGTAGATTGTAGCAGGTGACAGTATATTGACTTTAGAGGAGAAGAGTTTAGGGTGGAATAGGTGCAGAGGGTTGGGTTGAATGAGAGAAGAGGAGATAGAGTGGAAATGGGAGTGAGGGAGAAGGTGGGTTTGTATGGTAATTGTCTTTGTAGGTGGTAGTGGACAAGCGTAGGTGGAATATGAGGTAGCACAGTATAAGCGAAGTAGGAACAGAAAGAGGAGGCTGGGGGACTGGAGGGTGTGATAACTTGAGGAGAGCATGTTGGAGCAAAGAGAGAGTGGTATGAGTGGTTAGGAAAATAGAGAAAGCTATGGAGAAGAAAGGGTTTAAAAAGTGATGGAGGTATTCTAGAGATTTAAGGAAAGAGGAGGGGACTATAATGATTTGGTGAAGTAAAGATTACAGTTTAAGAAGGATGGCTATAGGTGGGAGGAGTAAAGATGGGGGAGCTTGTATTAGGTAATTAGGCTGAGAGGGTGGGGTAAGATAGGAATAAAGCTAGGAGTACTGAGGGCAGGTGGAAATTGGGGGCAGTGTAGGGGAGCGGAGTGAGCCCGTAGGGCAAACGGAGTGGGAAAGAACACTAGAGGTGAGTATGGCAGAAAAAGTATCAGCAAAGAGCAGTTTAAAGGCTGTAGTTGAAAGGTATGAGCTAAATATTTCCAGCCAGAAAAAGGCTGCCTTTACAGAGGGTGGTTTAGCAGGGGGGAGAAGATATGTACAGTCTAAGGATATTAACTCATAACCAACTGTTTGTGAAAAAATAAAACTTGTTGGGATTATAAATAATATCTAGGATTTATATTGGTAGATGCTGCCACCTAATGGTAGAAGGAGATAGCAAACAGCAGGGATAGTTGGACCAGTCTTAGGTTTAAATATATTCTAGGGTAGTGATAACAGGAGGGAGAGAGGGCAAACGGTCTGCGGTAGGCTGCTAGAACGCACACACGGGAGGGCAGATTAACTCTATAGATAGTACATCAAGTCTACATTTAATTAGTGTTAAGCAATATACATTTACACAATCTTGTTGGGGAGGTCTTCTTAGTAGTATTTTTCTAAGCACCAGGCAAGCTGGCCAATTCAGGGTGTCTTCAGGTGATGGCTGGAGGTATTCCTTTTGCGTTAAAAGCAGGGAGGGAGCACCCGGGATGGATTACTGTAGAGGAGAGGGAGACACCACTGAGTTAGTTAATATTGCAGATGTAGAGGAGAAAGGTAGAAGGTAAGGGATGTTTAGAGAAGGGAGGGCGTAACAAAGCACAGTAGTAGACAGAGGCAATGGCTAGATGAGGCTAGAGAAAGTATGTAGAGGAAGATTAGGTTTAGGGGATTAACAATGGAAAGCAGCAGACATTATTCTAAGAACAATACAAGTTAGGCAATATAGGCTCCATTAAATAGAGCAAAACATTCATTCAGCAGTTCAGCATGCTATCAGTGACCCTAGTCCGTTTGAGAGGACAGGGTTATACAGCAATAGAGCCAAATATAAGTAGCAGAAAGCAAGGGGTAAATGATAAAGTAACACTATAAAATCTCTAAACAGTGCAATAAATAGTGCTCAACAGACTAACACAGTAAACTACGATATGTTCATGCTGTGCAATAACTTGTGCTGAATAGTTTTCAAAACAGTTTTCAGAACAATATAAAAGCCATGTGGAGCCCTTATAGAGACAAACGGAAAAGAAAAATAGCTTCTAAGCCAGTAATTAAGCTAAAGGCTCTAGTAGAACCATTGATCCACCTTGAAAGAGAAATAAAGGCCTTCAACGATATATGTTCATTGGCATCCTTTTAATAGGACATCTGGAGAGCAGACTAGGCCAGCAAAGTGCAACAGTCGAGCCCTGTATACTCAGACTAAAGTAATGCAGCTGGCGACAACATAAAGAGAGACCCACTCGTCCCAAAAAGAAGCTTACAGCTGCTAAGCCGGTAATTACCCTAAGCAAAGGGCAAATGATACAGTGCAAAGCAAGCAGTCAAACAGTACAATATATAGGGCAAAACAGTCCCCAAAACTGTGTAGAAGCTGTGCGGAGCCCTTATAGTTACAAATGGAAAGAAAAATGGCTGCTAAACCTGATTTTAAGTGGAAGACTTGAAGGGGGATTGTTATTCCACCATAAGAGGCTATCCGGCATTCAGCGATGCACTTTGATTGGCATCCTTTTAGCAGGACATCATTGCACCAGGTTTCTGGTCGTGACAAGCCAGCAGTATTCAATCAAGCCCCTTATACCCATACAAAATTAATGCAGCATTAGTCAGTGTAGAAAAGAGCTCCACTCGTCCCAAAAGCAGCTTGCAGAGGTCAAAAACACATGTAGGTCACAGATAAATGAAGCCATCAGCACGAGGCCAACAATAACCATACAACTCAGTTACAAACATTGCACTGGAGTGATAGCCGTCAGCACAAGGCCATCTATAACCCTAAAACACAGTTACAAGTAATCATGCGGAGTTTAGCACAATAGTTGCTTAGAGGCTTGCAAATGATAGACAGATATGCTGAAAAGAACTACCGTGAGGCAAAAACAAGCAGCCTAAACTGCAGGACCAGCACAGAGGAGCAGTGAATGCTCAGGACAGGATTTAAAAATGGCACCACAGTCTGTGGGAGATATAAGTAAATTCCAGGAGGAAACTAGCTATGGGGGAGAGGATAGGTGGAGGAAAGGTGGTTGGACTAGAGGGGTAGAAGGTAGGAGGGACTAAAGGTGTGGAAAGTTGGTAGGAAGAACAGTTCCAGGAGGGGGGAGGGCTTAATAGAGGTGAGTATGGCAGAAAAAGTATCAGCAAAGAGCAGTTTAAAGGCTGTAGTTGGAAGGTATGAGCTAAATATTTCCAGCCAGAAAAAGAAGGCTGCCTTTACAGAGGGTGGTTTAGCAGGGGGGAGAAGATATGTACAGTCTAAGGATATTAACTCATAACCAACTGTTTGTGAAAAAATAAAACTTGTTGGGATTATAAAGAATACCTAGGATTTATATTGGTGGATGCTGCCACCTAATGGTAGAAGGAGATAGCAAACAGCAGGGATAGTTAGACCATTCTTAGGTTTAAATATATTCTAGCGTAGTGATAACAGGAGGGGGAGAGGGCAAACGGTCTGTGGTAGGCTGCTAGAACGCACACACGGGAGGGCAGATTAACTCTATAGATAGTACATCAAGTCTACATTTAATTAGTGTTAAGCAACATACATTTACACAATCTTGTTGGGGGGGGGGGTCTTCTCAGTAGTATCTTTCTAAGTACCAGGCAAGCTGACCAATTCAGGGTGTCTTCAGGTGATGGCTGGAGGTATTCCTTTTGTGTTTAAAGCAGGGAGGGAGCACCTGGGATGGATTAATTTACACAATTTTGTTGGGGGGGGGTCTTCTCAGTAGTATTGTTCTAAGTACCAGGCAAGCTGGCCAATTATGGGTGTCTTCAGGTGATGGCCGGAGGTATTCCTTTTGCGTTTAAAGCAGGAAGGGAGCACCCGGGATGGATTAATTTACACAATCTTGTTGGGGGGGGGGGGTCTTCGCAGTAGTATTTTTCTAAGTACCAGGCAAGCTGGCCAATTAAGGGTGTCTTTAGGTGATGGTCGGAGGTATTCCTTTTGCATTTAAAGCAGGGAAGGAGCACTCGGGATGGATTACGGGAGGTGAAAACAAGCAGCCTAAACCACAGGACCAGCACAGAGGAGCTGTGGATGCTCAGGACAGGATTTAAAAAACTGAGATTTGACATTGGGTGCAATTGTAGAGAACTCACTAACATGTACGCAGTACAATATCACTCTGATTCTGAACCTGCCACCTACAGAGAGCATCCTGTTAGCTGTATTTGAGTTTAAAAGTTAATATACTCCAGTGCAGTAATTGTGAAAATGAACCCTCAACAATACACACAGCCTGGTAATAAAACTGCTTTTTGACGAGTGTAAAAAAAACTAAGAGACAAGCTACTTCCAAAAAAAGGATTTTTTTAGTTACATAACAACCCCTCCTTTTTGTTAGTCATTTATTTCCAGGCCAGTCACTGTGCAGTTGATTATACTTTCTCTTAAATGCTGCCTATCCCATGCATTTTCTTCAGAAAAAAATAAGAGTATTTTGCGAAAATCTTTTAAGTATGTTTGAGCAGTGCCACTCACTCCCTTACTGGTTCCTCTTAACTCAGTTAGTTTTAGCTTGAAGAAGTCCTACACCTGCACATTTTCTGACAATGCCTTGTATCAGGCACATATTTAAAAAAGAATACGTAAACAAACAGAGAAATGGCTCATCCTGTCCTGAATTTCCTTTCTCACAAAGTTTTTTCAAGTAGTTGAGCTACATGCATTTTTGGTCACTTATTTAAAATGAAACCAAACAGCCCACGATCCACTTCACTTTTTTAGTAGGAATACCAAGAAGTGTGTGACGCGGTGCAGTGGTGCAGCAGTTGCAGTTTGCATTGTTACCTCACAGCAATAGGCTTTCTGGTTCGATTCTCACCTGGGGTGACTTCTGTATGGAGTCTGCATGCCCTCCTTGTACTCATGTGGGTTTCCTTTCACATTGCAAAGACATTCATCTGAAGCATTTCTAGCCTGTCCTCCGCTGAAGATTGGCTCACTCCAAATCGGACTTTTCCCAGTCAGCAAATGTTAAATAAATAACTAAACTGATAGAGAGTTGAGGAAAAGTATGTATAAGAACATTTTGTTCTGAGCCCCTTGAAAACATCACTTCACTAAGTCTAATTAAAGGTGAATCTATATTTAAATGGCTGACAACAGCACATGCCTTGTAAATTGAATGTGCTAACCTAAAAAAATATAAGCTTTTAGCTTAGAGTGGCTGGAAATGCATGAAAGTCCTCTAAAAGAATGAATATATGTGAGGTTCACCGTACTGAAACAAGAGGCATGAATGTTAGTTCAAAACTTCACTAGTTACGGGAAAATCAAAAATAATAAAGCTTGATAAATGGAAGAAAACTTACAGCCTAAAAAAATGATCACCAGCTCCAAAAGAGTAGATCAGAAGTTTTTTTTAGTGGGATATTATAATTAAAGCCGTTAAATTTTCAGCACAGACTGTTACAATATGGAGAGTTAGCCAGTAGAGGACTCAGCAGGTTTAATCTAGTAGATGTCGCTGTGAGATCCGTTGGGCTACAATAGAAGAGGGTATCTTCATAAGGGAAAGTGTTTTAAAACTGTGAGTACTTGTCTATGTAGTATTTCAATTGTAGTGCTTCTTTGTCTATTTTTTGGGTTTACATCAGGTCAAACTAATGTGTTTGGGAATATAACAGAACTGGCAAAGAAGTTAAAGTAGCTGTTGGTAAGAAATAGTGTGTATACGATTTTCTCTGTAGTTGCATATTTTAGGCTGTTCACTGAGTGACTGCTGTAACTACCTGTAAGTTTCTCAGCATACCATTCAACTGACCCTGATTTTGACTCAAATTTTAGCTCTGTCCCTCAATCTCTTCCAGAAATGGTGAGTTTTACAGAAAATATGCTACACTTAAATAAGTACAATAGCAGACTTCATTTACTTTAGAAATTAATCCACATTTATTTGATCTGAAGATGCCTCAGGTTAATTGTACTATATTTTAAAGATACCCCTGATTATTTCTGGATTTGTCCCTGGTGATTTGTTGAAAGTTCTGAATATGATGCTGATGTAAGTTTGAAGTAAACCCTCCTGTGCTGCTGTGACAGTAGTGCATTTAGCTATAAAGCAGAAGCTGATTGTAAAATGGATGCTTATAAACTCTGTTGTTTTTGGTTTTGTTAAGTTAAATACTTATTGAAGGGATTTTGAAAATTTGGTTGTAGGGCTTAGTTTTTTAGCACTGTAAGCGGCCAGTCAATTGTATTTATATCATGTAAACCGTTTTTTTATGAAGCTGCTTCTTTACTAAAATAAATCACTTTCTATAGTGTTTAATTGCTGTATTAAATAATTCTTTAGTACAGCTTGCTCCACGTACTATAGTTTATGCCACTAATCTTTTAACCATCATGTAGCACTGCTTTTGGTATTGCAATTTGGAGTTTTAAATATGCAATATTTTTAATGTGATTTGTGAGACTTAGCAGAGGAGTATCAGTGTCATTCATGGCTTGGCCTGAAGTAACAGTATGTATCTGTAATAATGGCATAGTTGATGACAAAAGCCATGAGCTGCAGACGGCCCTGTTAAAAGTAATCTGATATGGTAAGTTGTAGTAATATATATATATATATATATATATATATATATATATATATATATATATATATATATATATATATATATGTGTGTGTGTGTGTGTGTGTGTGTGTGTGTATGTATCCTGCAGACTGTTTTATGCTGTTCAGCTTCTGTTGAGTTGAGACTGTAATCTTTTTATATTTCTATTCCCAGTTTATTTTTTTGTTTGATAACTAGTAAGTCACTTAATTCTTAGGTGTTCATAAACCTGTCCATCAGTGTAGCACATTTTTTTTATAAACCTTGTCTTCTGATGTATTTATTTGTTCTTACAGTTTGACTATTTCAAATAGTTAGAGCATCAAGGGTATCAGCTGGAAAATGTAGTAAAGCATTAATGTCTAGACCTGGCCCCCAAACTTTTAATGGATAAGCGCTTTCGTCAAGTTAAGTACAAGACTTCATCAGATCAATTTTAAAATTACACCAACCGCATTTAAATACTGAAACAATCACATGACTCCATTCACTTAACATTTAAAGAAATAAGAACAAATATGAAAGTACACTTCCACATAAGTAAAAAAGCTGCAATCCCAAGACATAAAAACATAGATACAAAAAAAAAAAATATATATATATATATATATATATATATATATATATTATATTTATATATAAATACACATAAAAATCAAAACATTATATATTGTATGAACCTAATAAGTCTCTCGGGCCTTTAGACTAGTAACCTCCTATGATCCAAGATCCCATCAGTAAATCAGAATACTATTGAAATGACTGCCATGCATAGTGTAGAGCTGCAGAACTGAATTTCACTCAGTTTTACCCATGCGTCTAAGGGAGGTGCATGTGCACTCATTAAACTCATTTATACCAGATAATAAGCTAACATCTAGTTGGGTCAACAAAAGGGAGAAAGGAATATTTTCATATTGGGGTAGTTTTACTTGTATATTTTTGTCTAATTTTCAATGTTAATGTTAGTTACATGCTGCTGATTAATCTGTTCTTCAAACCCCATGCATTATGTGTTCCTTTTATGTGAAAACAAATGTGAAGGCTGCTTCTGCTGTCACAAGCACATCACATGCAGCATAAAGTCCATAATGCTTGTCTGATTTTTTCCTAATGTCACTGAAACTAACTTTCATCTCACCATGATTTTTGCAGAATGCCCCTGATTATGCCATATGCCTTATATTTTCACTCTGTCCATCTCTCAAAATATTTTTGATTTTTTAGTAAATCTCAGCCATGGTGGTGCAGCGGTAGCATTGTCGCCTCACAGCAAGAGGTTCTCCTGTTAGATTCTCGGCTGGAGTCTGCATGTCCTCCCCACGGTCGAGTGGCGTTCGAAAGACATGCGTAGAATAGGCATGCCTCATTGAAGGTTGGGCATCGAGCTGGCACCTCAGCACCTGTAAAACATCTACTGCCAATCATTAGTGGACCGGAGTTCCGCTGTGGAAACCCCTAACCAGGAAAACCCGAAAGAAGAACATACCAGATAATAAGCATACTATTCTTAGTCACTTTTATACAAAAAGCTGTTGAGTTGTCTCATGCTAAGAAGCTGACAGCTCTCAATGGGCATTGTTGACAAATCCTTTTTCTGGAAGGGGAGGAAGTATTTAAAAAGTCTTCATGATTATTGCCAATGTTGTAATAGTTTTAGGCATTATTTTATTTATTTTATTTATGTGCAAACTGTTAATCATGAAGTTTCTTGAATCTACAAAAAGTGTTAAATTACAAAATATGTATATTAAAAATAAGAATGAAAGTGCCACTGGTCATAAATGAAAAAAAAAATCATGATGAAAAAGAGGATAGTGAGGATAGCATACCTCTCGACCTGGGAACATCAAATATTTGGACAAAGACCAATGAAAAATAGGTACAAATATGTACACTGATTAACATAAAACTTGCATACATAATTATGCAACCTCACGCACTCCAATGGAATTGTGGGATACCAACATTCAAATGCAAACTGAAGAACAGACAAAATATTATATTAAACAACTCAAAATATAACCAGAAGTTTCTTTTTGCTATCCAGCAATTTGTAAAACAGCATTCTGGTACCAGGTGTAAACAGTAGAGCAAACCATCAGACATTAATGCTTTACTATAAAACCAACAAGCATCAACACTGTAACCACAAGAAAAATACGGATGCCTGGACCTGGTCCCCAAACTTTTAATGGATAAGCCCTTTCGTCAAGTTAAATACAAGACGTCATCAGATCAATTTCAAAATTACATCAACCCCATTTAAATACTGAAAAATCACATGACTCCATTCATTTAACTTTTAATGAAATAAGAACAAATATGAAAGTACACTTCCACATAAGTAAAAAAGCTGCAATCCGAAGACATAAAAACATTGATACATTAAAAAAAAAAAAAATATATATATATATATATATATATATATATATATATATATATATATATATAGACATAAAAATCAAAACTTTTGTATGAACTTTTATGAACAATATAAACAATTAATTTACCTACACTGTGCCCTCAATTTTAAAACACATCCAATGGATGCCATTTCATTTAATCCAGGGAAACCATAAGCTCCAAAATGTAAGATCCAATAATGTTCCCTATTTTCTAATAACAACTTCAATGGGCCATCGCTCACATTATTTAAAACCTGTTCAATAACAATAAATTTAAAGTAATGCCCCTGGAATTCAAGTATGTGCCTATAAAAAGCATTGGCAGTTTTCCTTACCCTAATGTCATAATTATGCTCATAGGTGCGATTCTTCAATTTACGTTCGGTTTTCCCTAGATAAAAGGCTCAACATAGTTGGCACAGAGCCCCATACACTACACCCACACTGTTACAATTATAACTACCCCTCATGCTCAAAATATAAACATTAATATCAAACAATTCCTCTACATTAATATGCATGCAATAAGGACAACATCCACACTTGTACATTTGTGGGGTTTTTACAAGTTCATGTTTCCTAAGGGGTTTTTCCACCAAATTCTTTAAATTCAAGCCTCTTTTCCACACTATGATGCGTTTACTACTTATTATGGGCCTAATACCCCCATCTTCAATCAACGCATGCCAATTTTTGAAAATAATATCCCAAACCTTTTGAGACTCTACTGTGAACTTAGTAATAAATGACAGTTTAAAATTCATTATTTCTTTTTCATATACCAACCTTTATCTTGTCTAACTCAATATAGAGTCAATAACCAGTAAGGGTTTAATTGGTATAAAATCATTTAACCCTTTTCCATTAGTAGCTTGCAGGATAGTCATCCACTTTATCTCAAGACATTCAGTGCGAGTCCTAATATCTCCCCCTCTTACATCAGATTTGCAAACTTTAAGAACCATAAACTTAAACCAATGATTCTTGCCTACAGAGATGACATGCTTAAACAAGGTACTCCTCTTCTCACCTTTACTGATGCTTTATAACTGCTCCCTAACACAGTCTCTAAGGCATCTGTTGGTCTTGCCTACATAGAAGGCTTTACAGATCTCACAGGAAACATAATAAACTATATTACAAGTACCACAGCTGGCATAAAGATTAATACTAAAAACACGTTCAGTAACAGGATGAATTAAATGATCTTCCGTTCTGAACAAGGGAATGTGACCACCTTATCACCACTAACACTGGTCTGCCTCAGGTTCAATAATTCTTTCAAATTTAAATATCTCCCAAAGGAAAATTTGCCATACTTTGGAAATAAATAGTGTACTTATAACTCACATACAGTTTCAGTCTGTGTAAGAATAAGTTGGTTGACAGTAAACATGAGAGGCTGGCTACAGGGGCAGTTGGAAGGTGCACATCCATGGCTGAAGATATTTTTTATTGTGATCTACAAGAGACAGTGCAATCAGAGTTTGGTGTTTGGCTTGGGGGAGAAATCTAGGATTGATCTAAAACAATAGTCTTGAGGTAATGCTTCTCGGTGGGCAAACTAGCTTCTCTACATTCAGTTAGATACTTGAGGAAATAGCAGAGGAAATTTTATATGGAAAATTATAGCTCTATATGCATGCATCTATACAGGACATTGCAATCCACTGCTGCACAGCTCAGAACAAGTTATAGATGAGTTAAAGAAGAATCCAGTCAGTAAGCTGTAACAATGCAGTATAAGTATATATATATATATATATATATATATATATATATATATATATATAAATAAAGGACTCAGATCCTGCAGCAATTCACAATTCTGTCACTATTGCGAGTTATACTGCAAGACTGAGGTTCCCAAACTAAGTAAAATGCAAATAGAAAAAAATGCAGTGGAAATGCAATCAGTGAGGTTCAGATCCTGCATCATTCACAATTCTCTCACTATTGCGAGTTATACTACATGTCTAAGGCCTTTATATCAAGTAAAATGCAAACAGTAAATAAGCAGTAGAAATGAGGCTCAGATCTGGTGTAATTCACAATTCTTTCACTACTGTGAGGGGGTATTACAAGACTAAGGTCACAGGCTAAGATAAAAATGCAAGCAGATGAATTTTGGTTAAAACAAGGAAAATGCAGAAAAGAACAATAGACAATTCAGATTAACACTCTGAAATGGGATGATATGAAACAGAGGCTAGTTTTAGCTTTTTGGAATCTAATGGAAGTGCCTTATCAGTTTTAGTTATCTGTGTTGAGTAGAAATAGCACTGGGAGAGGTTGCAAACTCTAATTTACAGTAGACGGGACAACTAAAAAGCCGCTAAGTTTAAAAGCAAAATACGAACTGGGCAGGTGGATGTGAAAAAATATCTACATCAATGCAGAAAATGGCAGTTTTAAGCTCAGAGTTCTTGTAGCTGAAGAGGAATGCAAGTAAAAACCTTAAATTAAGAAAACTGTTTCTCATCTCCTCCACTAATTAGCTAGATCTAATTATTATCCCATCAATGAATGCAAAAAGAATGTTTCTTAACTAGCCATAACCTACGACTTTTAAGACTTCAAGAAAAAAATTGCAGTAAAGCAAAATTTAAAATACATCAAACTATAGTATAAGACCAAAATGAAAAAAATAATGGAAATATCCAAACCCTAAATGTAGAAAATCCAAAAATCAATGCAGTCAAATAGCAGTTTTAAACTCAGAGCTCCTCAAAAGGTACATTACTCAGTCAATGTATCTAATAACTTGACAGTTTTCTCAAGTCACAAATTGACTTTATTGTCCCATAGGCTGGAAAAAATACCTGTTCCTGAAATAACACCAGGAAGGATCTATCTTCCCAATGGGATTTTTAATGTCCTATGTCTTCCTCTTTCAGTGAACATTGCAAATTTTCCCAGTGGATAAATTATGTTCATAGGTTCATAGGTTCATACTAGGCTATCTGCCCTAGGGCATTTACAATCCTAGCCATAGTGTGTTTGGCTTTCGCCACCCATTTTAAAATGAATTTTGCTATGCCCTTTTTCGAGGTTAGTATACTGTGCATCTGTCTAACAGTGACATAGAAGTGATACCCGGAGTAAATCTACGATCTCCCATCCACTCATCAAGATTCCTCTTGAAGAGAGTTAATGAGGGACTCTGCCTAACCTGGACTGGGATTTTATTCCAGAGTGAAGGGAGCCTCTGGGTTATGAATCTGTCCCTCCAGCATGTCCTATTTATTTCAGTGCTGAGGTTCAAGTCTCTCGAGCGCGTAGCTCGATGGTATTTGGATTTTCTGAGGTGCAGCATGCCCATTAATTCCGGGTTGGACATGGCTTTATATGTCAGGCACAGATTGCCTCTGAGCAGGAGGAATGCCACTGAGTAGAGCTGGAGTTTCTTTAACCGGGCAACATATGGCATCTGTTTGAGCCCTTTGATCATCTTGTTGAGGTACTTTTGGGGTCTTTCCAGTTGCTGCAGGTGTCTGGTAAGGTACATCCCAAAAGGGGCATTGTACTCAATTATGGGCCTGATGAGGGATGAGTAAAGAGGCACGATGACCTCCCCTGATCTAGATGTGAATCCCTTCATGATTAGGTGGGCTATATAAAATGATTTTCTAACCACTTTGGCCACGTGGTTGTCGAATGAGAGATTGCTATCAACTTGGGTCCCCAGGTCCCTAATTACTTCTTCCATACTTAATGGATTACCATCTATGTGGTAATTTGTGGGTACTTTGTTTTTGCTGAAGGGGATGACTATACACTTTTTGGCGTTTAGCTTGAGGCCATGGCTCTGGCACCAGTTGTCTGTTTCTATGAAGCCCTTTTGTAGGATGCTTGTGTTGGCTGGAGAGTCAATTATGGTGCCCAGTTTGCAATCATCTGCGAACTTGGTCAGCCACAGTCCTTCCGTGTTGGCCTGTACCTCCGAGAAATATATACCGAACAAGAGAGGTCCCAGGACTGAGCCTTGTGGGACGCCACTTGTAACTGGTTTGGAGTCTGACATGGCTCCAGCAATTCTAACCATGTGGGTTCTGTCCTTGAGCCAGTTTGCAACCCATCTAGTGACATAGGGGTTTATGTTTAAGCTGGTGAGCTTATCTATAATGCCCGAGTGGGGTGTTGTATTGAAGGCTTTTGCGAGGTCCAGGTAGGCTGTGTGGACAACCTTCCCCTCGTCAATGGCATTGGTGACTGTTTCAAAGAAATCGACCAGGTTTAAGAGGCAGGATCTGCCCTTAAAAAAGCCAAACTGGGTAGGATCCAGTGTCTGTAGGTCCCCAATATCTTTATTTATGAGGTCCATGATGATCCTTTCCATAGCTTTGCAGACCAAGCTAGTCAGGCTTATGGGGCGATAGTTTCCAGGATCTGTTGAGGCACCACCTTTGTGGAGAGGGACCACTGTTGCTGTACGCCACTCTTTGGGTACATATCCTGTAGTAAGGCTGAGATTGAACAGTAGTTTTATGTTTGGGTTTAGTTCTTCTTGGAGTTCATGTAGGATGCAGCCCGGGACACCGTCTGGTCCCACTGATGCTGTGTTTTTTGCTTTGGAGAGGGCGGCTCTTACTTGAGCATCTGAGATGTCAGGGGGGCAGCACTCTGCTGGGATAGATATTTGCCCTTTTGGTGGGGAAGGGGGGGAGAAGTTTGCGCTGAACCTGCCAGCTAGGATGTTGGCAATGTCTGTGGGTTTGGTGTATTTTTTGTCATTTTGGACTAATTCTGAGCATATCTGGGAATTCCCACCCAGGTTTCTAACATAACTAAAGAAAGCCTTGTGATTATCCTTAGTGTCCTGTGCAGTTTTTCTCTTGAAGCTTTCCTTAGACGATTTTATGAGTGCCCATAGTTTTTTGCTAATACTGATCAGAGATGCCTCCCCTTTTTGGGATTTTGCTGTATTATGTAGTAGCTTCCTCCTTCTATTGTATAGTTTGTTTATGGATGGGGATGTGCATGTCAAAATGCTACAATAACATGACAGTTATATTAACATGTATATAATAAAACTCACACAACATGGCCATGCTCTGTCCTCCAAACCCATTATGTATATTCACTGGGTAATATTACAGTTACTCCTGCCAACAGGAACTGTTCCATTTTTCTGGTTTCAGTTTTGATCACTGAAATAGTTCCAAATGCTGCTCCTACTTCTGTCTCTGTTGCTGGTACATCCAAGAGTTCCTAACATTCATTGTCTTAAAATAACTATACAACGCAGCAGAAAAAAAGTATTATACCTATGATGCCAGTCTAGTGATCTCTGCACAGTTTTATCCAAATGCTTATTTTTGATAAAGTGTTCAGTACTTACAGTTCTGATAGCTTCCGATCAAAGAGAAGAATGATGAATAGTAATATTGATGTTCCAATGATAAGTCCACACAAATATTGAGTAGACCAGGGTTAGAGAAGATTTTCAAAAATTTGCAAACAAATGTGGTACACTCTCTTTTAATGGTTCATACGTTATCAATATCCAAACAAACTGCACAGTGGGTCCTGAGGTGGTGGAAGTCCGATGAGCAGTGCTTGGTAGCCTGACTTATTTCTTGAATCCAGGGCTTATTCCCTTTTATCTTCAACTATAGATGATATTCTGGATCATTAGGTCTCACTTTTGGCCACAATGGTCTCCTTGATTTTTCTTCTGGCCAGGATGCATTTGTCTCATCATTGATAACAGGTGGAAGGACATTGTTATCATTTCATTGATATCTGTCACAAGGGCGGACCTTCTTAACATGCAAAAGATGAATCCAAGTAGTCAATCCTTCACTTTGGATGGCTGTAACTGTCATGAGGAGAACCAGGAAGGGTCCTTCCCATATTGGCTGGATGGCATGATGTCTGGGGAAGGATCTGAATTTTACAAAATCTCCTGGTGAGAGATTATGGCAGGAGGTGGGATCAGGTTGCTGCTGGGCTGCAATGACCTGTGATTGGATACACTGTAGAACATAAATAAGACTTGCAATAAAGAAAAATAGATTCTTCAGTATCTTGTAAATACAAATTACCAGGAAATGGTGTTGCTGGGGATTCCATGAGCCTCTCCATAAGAATTTCATGGGAAGAGTATTTTCTAGCAGTACTAACTGCCAACTAAATAGAATTAAAAGCAATGCCTCTGATTATTTAAGTTCAGTCTCTTTACAATATTTTGCCATCCTAGTTTTTAAGATCTGATTCATTCTCTCATCAAGTCCTGAAGCTTGGAGTCTTTGCCTTGGGGTCTGTATGGCAATAATATTGCATATTTACTGTCATGATTTTGCACACATGTTGTACTACCTGACTTGTAAAATGGATGCCTTTGTCTGCTTATATGCAGCAAGGAACACCCAATATAGGTATGATTTCTTCCAACAATTTCTTGGTGACCATAGTCACGTCATTTCTAGCACAGGGATAAGCTTTAATCCATTCAGAAAAAAATTCTGCAATTACAAAAGCATACTTGAATTTTGGACATTTTAGTAATTCAATAAAATTGCATTGTACACAACAGAAAGGTCCCCACAGGTTTTTCAAAGACTGAATAGGAACAGGAACACCTTTTGGCACATTATACTTTACACATATTGTACATGTATTTACAAAATGTTGAATGACTTCAGAAATGGAAAGGGCATACCAATCAATCAAAATTTGTCATATTGATGCATTTTTTCCCAAATGAGAAGGCAAATGATAAGCCCAAACTAATCATATTAGAAAAATATGCGGGGCTAGTAGCCTCCCATTCGGATGGTGCCGTATTGAATCAGGGGAGTCATCAGTTTGGTTTTAAAAAGACAACACTTCCTGGAAAGAAACAGGTCTATTAGTTTCTTTTAGTTACTAAAAAAATAATTAATGAACAGGATAAGACAATGCAGCTTGCCTGGCCACCATATAGGCAAAACATTTCCTTTTGAAATGTACAAATCATCAGCCTTATGAGAAGCACGCTTGAACACTTCTATTTCCCTAGGGAATAGAAGTACATTTAACAGTTTATTAACAAAGACAGAATTTTTAATAGGAGTTTCTGCTGATGTCATATATACCCTCTCTTTCTCCAAAGTGTTCCAATATTATGAACTACTCAAAAATCATTACTATTTTGCCTTTGCTAATTTGTATGCTTCAGTAATGGCCACAAGTTCATGTCCATTTAATTGTTTGGTCAGTAGTACTTGGTTTGCTGTACACACAGAAGATGCTGCTACTAATGAGCCATCTTCTCTTCAAACACAGAATCCATCAACAAATAAAAACAATCAGAATTCGATAGCGGGGCATCTTTTAACTCTCAGCTGATAAGGGTGGGACAGTGGTCATCATGGATATCAATGACTATGTTAAGGCCATGTGACATCTTTTAGCAGATAAGGCTTATTATGAAGAAATATTAGAAGATAAAATTATTAAAGATTTTTCCAACTTTGATGACATTTTATTTGATCTGCTAGGTCAAGGGGATACTGACCATGATCTATACACCTTTTTAAAAATAGGTCAACCAAAAATGGTCAGGTTATTTGGTATCTCCAAGATTCACAAAAATGGGAGAACCCACCATTTAGACCAGTAATAGCAGTAGATTTTATAAGACTGA
The DNA here is from genome assembly GCF_019279795.1 of Protopterus annectens. Classification (NCBI taxonomy): domain Eukaryota; kingdom Metazoa; phylum Chordata; order Ceratodontiformes; family Protopteridae; genus Protopterus; species Protopterus annectens. The sequence goes on along the minus strand of NC_056745.1, from coordinate 634,416,529 downwards.
ACCAATACTGTTTTTTTTCTTAGATTATTTACTCAATCCAGTGATAGAAAAGTTAGAATTTTATTTAAAGGATCCATGGCATTTGTTGGAAGTATTAAGAGAAATGAAAAACATAGGTAGGGATAGTTTGTTTCAATAAATGTGATTTCTTTGCATACTAACATTCATCAATCTATTGGAATTGGATTTGTAAGACAATATTTGACTAATTCTACTGTATTTGAGAACGGACTTATTAACACTGTGTGCATACTACTGGAAATAGTATTAAATAATAATTTCTTTAAGTTCCAAGGGAAATATTGTAAGCAAAAAACAGGAGTAGCAATGGGAGCTAGAGTAGCTCCTGTATTTGCTAACCCAGTGATGGCATGGTGGGAACAAAGTTATGTAAAGCCCTACAACTTTTTGCTAAAGTATTATTTTATAAACATTTTATTGATGATTTGTTTATTATTTGGAAGGGAGCCAAGCATGAATTTTTACAATTTTTTGATTATGTGAATAGGAGTACATTTTTTTTTTAAATTCACTGTTAATGGCATGGGAAGGGAAATTCATTTTTTTAAATATCACCATAGCTTTGGAAAAGAAAAGTAGTAAACTGGCCAGCAGGATATTTAGAAAAGAAACATTTGTCAATAGCTATTTACATAAAAGAAGTCATCACTCCTTTCATATGAAAAAGGAGTTATAAAAGGTCAATTTATTAGGCTTAGTAGGTTAACAAGTGAAGATTACACTTTTTTAAAGGAAGCTGAACATCTTAAGACACTTATTTTAGGAAGGGGTTATGATATTGGCTTGCTGTCAGATATTTTACACAAAGTAATTGTACTTAGACAAAATAAAGCTAAACTCATTTTAAATACTATTCCCTCTGATACCACAACAATTCAACAAAGTACATTGGATGTTAATAACAGTTTATTAGGTGTACAATACGGGGGGGGGGTCATACTACCCAACACTACTGAAATGACTGTTATAAAAAACATCTTAAGAAACAACTAACTGGAAGATTATCCTGGAGAAACAAAGAAATGGCTGATGTCATTGAGAATAAGCTGTTATTTACTTATAAAAAGTCCATGAATGTTAAGAGCATTTTAGAAAGACCTACTATTTCAAATTCAGGTATCAAAAATAATTGTGAGACATATAAGTGTGGAAAAATCAAGTACTGCAGATTTATAAGCAATAGTTCAAGTATTTATTTAAAGGCAGTTAATAGAACAATAGTAGCCAGAGACAGATTTAATCGTGATTCCCATGGGGTTGAAACATGTCCAAGCTATTTTATTGGAAAGACCTTTAGGAAACTAGTTAAAATAATTTACAAACAAGTTTATGTTATAAAAAGTATGTTAATAATGCTTTAGTGAAACATGCAATCTCCTGTCAGGATTTCAGAAAGTTTCAATTTTTTATGTTATATAAAGTTGATTTAACACGCTTTGCAGGGAATTACAAAGTATTATTAGAGTGCTGTGAAGTGGAATAGCAAATAAGGTTGGCTGCTGTTAAAGGAACAGGGTTAAATGAAATGAAATGTTTTTCAGTAAGGTAGTTTATTCTTAAATTGGTATCAGATGTTTATTGGTCAATAAAGTAGTGTGATTTTAAGGGCCATGTTTTATATTCATTGTGAGTTTGCGAGTCATTTAATATTAATTTTCTGATAAAGTTCTAATTAAATAATGGATGAACGTGCTCAAATTCATTTCGTGGTCTCAGTTTACAGCCATTCCAGTTGAACTGTTTGGATTGTTTTAGTTTTTATTTTGCAGTGTCATGTTAACATTTGCATCTTGCGATAACTGTGTAATTTAAAGACTTTTAGATTATGTTTATTAGAGATTTTACTTACATTTTAAATATTCCATACCACATTCTGCGGTGGTGCAGCGGTAGCATTGTTGCTTCACAGCAATAAGTTCTCCCGTTTGATTCTTGGCTGGAGTGCGGGGAGTGCCTTCTGTGTGGAGTCTGCAAGCCCTCCCCACAATTGGGTGGGCGTTCAAAAGACATGCGTAAATGGGCATGCCTTCGTTGAAGGTTGAACATCGAGCTGGCACCTCGGCGTTCGTGAAAATCTACTGTCAATCATCAGTGAACTGGAGTTCCGCTGTGGCGACCCCTAACCGGGAAAAGCCAAAAGACAACAACAACAACCAGTGACAGAACTGGTCAAATAGTCATGCTAAAATGTAAGACAAAAATAAAATGTCATATGTCTTTTAATTTTTTTGATTTCATGCTTGTTTTCCAGCCTTTTTTCAGCTTCTCTCTTCAGTGATGTGACATTCCACTGCTTACCTTCTGTAAATTCAAAGTTTTATCATTTTGAATATAAGTGATGGCATCTTCTAGTGAGTTAAATGATTTGATACTGTCAGAAAAGTATTCTTAATTATTTCCGGAAGTAATAAAAGAGATTTAATTCCATTGTTTTTAAACTATTTTATTGATGAAGGATAGTACTTTATTTTATTCATGGCTTTCAAGGAACGTTATTATTAAATCTAATGACATTTTCTCCTATTTTAGGAGTTGGATTAGACAATACTGATTCCAGAATTAAGTCTTCTTCCATACTGGAAATGAACCCGTCAGTTGTAGATAAGAAGTATCTTTTTTTTTGTGGAAGGTGTTACCAGGGATCTATGTACTCTTTGAATTTCAAAAATAAGACTTCTGGTAATTTTAATGCTTTATGAAGCCAAATTGTTAGATAGTTAATTATATTGTCTCATTTGTATAGGTATGGTTTACTATATATTCTAATATTATTATTCCTTATTCTACTTTCCACATCATCAACTTTATCAAGAAGCCAGTTATTTTGTTTTAATAAAAATTCACCTGACTCTCATCTTCAGATATTCTACTGTCACAGTAATTCAAGGCTTCCATAATGCTGATTTGGGTACTTTGATGTTTCACTAGGTTTCCAGTTTAGTCTTTTTTTTCACATTCGTCCTTAAAAATGGCCCATCTTTATGTCTAATTTATCCATTTTAATAGAGATACCTGGGATTCTTGATACAAGTAATTGAATCTATTTCTTTTACCAAAGATTCCTGAGTATTGACTTTTGAATGTCTCACCTTGAGATTTCTTATTGGACTATTTTAAGTTTACTACCAACAGAAAAATTGCAGTGTTTGAAGATTTATTTTATAGTCTCTCATCATGCCTTCATTACTGAGCACTTGTATATGGAAATTTCTTCAAAAAGTTTAAGTTAGAATTTCATGTCAGAATGTGAACTGAAGTTACAGAGCTGTTAACAAGTACTACTCTCTTGGCCATACTCCCTCATCATTTTGTTTCAGCCTTTAATCTACCTGCTACCATTTATTATATTACTAATGTTTTATGACTGGTGTACTGTATCATTTTTGTCTATGCTTAGTGGATTGAGTTGTGATTGAAAAGTGTCCTTGTACCAGTTCACTTATCAAGCTACCAAATGATAACTCAATTAATCAATAAATGGATTTTGGGAACACGAGCAGGGTGTAGGTTCCTCCTCAGCTGCCATCCTTCTTGTAGTGGAAAGATGTTCTTTCAAGAGTCATTTCACTTCATCAGTGACTCATTGTTAGGGTACCCAAATAGACTGGTTTTGGATGACTTCAGCATCTGGGCTGCTGACAAGTTAATTGCTCTATTCATTTAGGACTTACTCTAGACTCAGTGTTGCACCTTGGTTTTATACATTGGACCTGGTGATCAAGCTAGTGCCTTTGTCAGTCCTCATCCTAGTTTGGTTTACAATTACAGGCTCTTAATTTTGAAGTGGTTAAAGGCAGGAAGTTAACCATTGTAGCTATTGCTCACTTTGCTCCTGCCTTCCTCTGGTTCCTTATGGTGTCCAGCATAGGCAGGTTTAATCAGTTCCTCACAGCTTAAAACATGTGTACAAGAACCACATTGAAACCTACTACTGAGGTAACCCTTATGAACTTTGAATTGACACTGTACTGTACACGCTAAGGTGATGAGGCAGAAATTTGAGCTTAATAGGAAATGTAATGGTGTTTTTGATAGTATGCTTAAGCTGACTGAAATCTATAGTGTTAATCAAGCTGATGACTCAACTCACAAAAATGCAGTGTTTTTGTCCAAAAAGGTCATCTCTACTGTATTCATTTGACTGACTACACTTTTTTGGATGATCCAGAGGCTGTGTAATCTCATCTATGTGCCTACCTGTAGAGCATCACCCACATGCCTACCTGGAGACCACTTTCCTCAGATGACTGTCAGATGGCTGCTCATTTATTTGCAGCTATACTGGCATCACTGGATAGTTTCACTTTTTATGATAAGCTCAGGGGTAGTATGTAGATGGTGTCACTTTCCATTATGAGCTTGGGGGAAGTATGCGGATGCTTTCCTTTTTGTAGGACCCCCCCCCCCATCATGGTCTTTGTGTGAGGTTTAGTTGAATTATGATGAACTTTTCTTCCTGGATTTAAGGATGCATCTTATTACCTGTAGTTTGGCTTCAAGTCCAACAAGGCTGACTATTACCTATTCTGATGTGCCATCACCAATTAACTTTCACATTGGCTATTATTTTTTGAGCCACATCATGTTCTTTTCATCTACATTAAATGAGGCTTTGGTGACATCTGCTTTATATGAGTCTACTTTTTATCGGAATGATTTAAGTAACACTAACATTTTACTTATTGTAAAAGCTACTGAGAATGTTTTTTTATCTGTGACTTGATTCTATAGTAAAGGAGTATAGCATTGGTTATATTTACAATTAACTTTTCACTACAGACACAGAACTGAAATTGCTCTTATTTGTGCTATGATTGAATGCCTGATGGTAACAGAATAGCGTTATTGTATTGGTCCAGATTGATTTTTTAATGACAAGACACATTTGAGGACTGTATCCTTATCAACCACTTTTAGACTTACTATGGGGTTTCTGATACTGTTCTAAAATGGTTTGCTTTGCACTTTTCAAGACACATTATCTGGATAGTGTCAGAAGCCAATTCTTCCGTCTCCTATTTTGTGACTTATGGTGTCCCAGAGTGTTCCAACTTTTTTTTCTGAGTTTATGCTTCCCTTGGAAAAACTCATTCAAGGGAGGGTTACTCAGTATAACTGCATTGTAGATGATGTGCAACTATCTCAGTTCCTCATGTATGTATGACTTTTACCAGTTCCCTTGATGATGATTGAAAAGCTTCCACAACTGACTAAACAGTACTGAGATGACGCTTAAAACATCTCAGATAGTTACCTTACCAGCACATCCCTCCCTAATGAGTTCTAACTATCTAGTTTTTGACCCTTGTACTCTGTGGTAATAAAGGTCTAGAGTTCATAAGTGCAGTGAAAACAGTGGTGTTCATTTATGGCCATAAGTTGCTTTTCAGAAAAACCCAGTCAAACTCATTTAGTTGAATGAGTGACCACTAGCACTGTTTTAAACTTGCCATGAGAGTGTGCAACCTAAACACTGGATATAGGAGTTAAGCAGTAAAGCCCCTTGCTTGGCAAGTGTGTGAGCACCCATTCAACTGGATGGGTTCAGTAGTGTATGTTTCACTGAGGATCAAATCAAATACAGAAAAACATATTCCAAAGTCTCAGTTCCGCTCTATTTGAAAGACTGACAGTTATGGATCAGTTGTCATATATAGTTAAGTCATCATGCTTTAACTTAAGAATATAACTAGAAGAAAGTACTTTTTACTTGTTTGGAATCTTCTAATGGTTGGTTTTCCTCACATCTTGATTATAGCAACTCCCTTTACATAGGGCTGCCTAACATAGACCTTGATCATCTCTAGCTGGTGTAGAACCACTCTCCAGCTACACAGATATAATTGTGGTTACCAACACATTACACTGGTTATGCAGAATCACATTTGGTTGCAAATTCAATCTTGGATCACCTACAAATTTCTTTCATTAGTGCATTTACCATACATGATTTAGACTTCTCCAACCAGAAAGGATTCCTGATTGCCTACAACTCAGGTAGACTCTCTGTGTTATTGGAGATTCCAATGACATGGCTTTAAATTCAGGAACTGGATTATTTTTATAAGATCTCCTTGCCTTTGTAGCCTACTACTCGACTGCCTTAGAAAGTCCTTTATATTGGCTTTAAAAGGTCTCTCAAAATGCATCTGTTTAGCTTTGCTTTTGACCATCTGTGAGTGCACCATACCATGCTGTTTAGTTTTATCTTTTATTGTATCTATTCCAGATTTTAATTTCTGCTAAGTTTTGAATGTTTTATATGTTTATGTCTTAGCTATATTTTTATTGCAGTGTGCTATAGAAACAAGCATATAAATGAGAGCCTTCAGCATCCACAATTCTGTACAAACGTTTCTGGGGGTTTCTACTATTTTGTACTTTGCTTGCATCATATAACATATGGTATACGTTTGTAAATCTGTATACAGTGCTTGGATAAAAGACAATCAAAGAATAATGATTCTTTTACTTCAGGGTCAAAAACTAAGTTTCCCATTCACTTGTTAAGATTAGATTTAAATATACTCACTTGTAGAAGCTCTAATAAATACAGGAATTCTGTTTATAAATTTGGAATTCTAGATGTCATAAAAAGATTGTCTCAGTCTGATTCTACAATGTTTTGTGATTAACATGAAGTTATTATTGCTTAATAATAAAGTTCCATGATAGAATTGAATATTAAAATTTGCTTGTGAAATACTTTGTATGTCAGTATTAATTACCCTCCTTAAATATCTCTACTGTAACAAATATAGATTAAGAAATTTGCATCTGTGTGCATAGCTCATATCACAATTTAATGTATTATTTAGTGAATCCACCATGTACTGATTCAAGAGTTTTAAGTTGACCTGTATATAAACACTAAGTCCATTGTTATATTCAATAATGGGCCTTATGTATGTTTTATACAAGGGAATCAGGCAATTGCTCTCACTATGCAATATTTTTCATCATAAGTCTTAAATGAATCATTACACAACAATATAATGAATCAACGTGATTCGCAAAGGAAAAAAAAAGTTAGATACTAGAACACCAAGGTCCCTGAATACCTTAACTTCTTATAATATTAAGGAAGATGGATATATAGGTGAAATTGCCCTGGACGTACCAAAATACATTACACATCATTTGGTTGTACTGAGTTTAAGACTTATGGATTCTGCCCAAATGGACGCTTCATTCATATAATTATTGATCATTCATATAATCATTGATTACATAGCATTTTTTTCTCACAAGTAATTGGAGAAACAGTCCTTAGGTCATCGGTGTACTTACTTATCCAGCAATGTTTGTTTAGTGGGAGGGTGGAAAACAATTTTAATGAATACTGGACCCAAGACTGAATTATGGGGTACCCCGATATTAACTGCTAAACAGGCTGATTTGATACCTTAAAACATCACAGACTGTACACATTTTCTTAAACATATAGGTTCATAGGTTCATAGGTTCATACTAGGCTATCTGCCCTGGGGCAATTATAAGCCTAGCCCGATTCTGTATGGCTTACGCCACCCCTTGATTTGAGTATACTGTGCCCTTTTTTAAGGTTTAGTTTACTGTGCCTCTGTCTAATAGTGACACAGGAGTAATCCCTGGGACAAACCTACGATCCCCCATCCACTTATCGAGATTCTTCTTGAAGAGATTCAGTGAGGTGCTCTGCCTCACATGAACTGGAATTCTATTCCAGAGCGAAGGGAGCCTCTGGGTTATGAACCTCCAGCAAGTTCTATTTATTTCTGTGTTGAGGTTCAAGTCCCTCGAGCGTGTGGCTCTAAGGGATTTAGATTTACTGAGGTGGAGCATGTCCATTAATTCTGGATTTGACATAGCTTTGTATGTCAGGCATAGATCGCCTCGAAGTAGGCGGTATGCAACTGAGTAGAGCTGGAGTTTTTTTAACCGAGCAGTATATGGCATCTGTTTGAGACCCTTGATCCTCTTGGTGAGATACTTTTGGGGTCTTTCTAATTGCTGCAGGTGTCGGGTAAGGTACATCCCAAAAGGGGCATTGTATTCTATGATGGGCCTGATGAGGGATGAATAAAGGGGCACGATTACCTCTCTTGATCTAGATGTGAAACCCTTCATGATGAGGTGGGCTATGTAGAAGGTCTTTCTAACCACTTTGTCAATGTGGTTTTCAAAGGAGAGATTGCTATCAACTTGGGTCCCCAGGTCTCTAATAACTTTCTCTGTACTTAATGGGTTTCCGCCTATGTGGTAATTTGTGGGCACATTGTTTTGCCAAAGGGTATGACTATACATTTTTGGCATTTAGCTTTAAACCATGGCGCTGGCACCAGTTATCTGTCTCTGTGAGACCTTTTGAAGGATGTTTGTGTCAGCTGGAGAGTTGATTATGGCACCCAGTTTGCAGTCGTCTGCGAACTTGGTGAGCCATAGTCCTCCCACGTTTGCCAGTACCTCGGAAAAGTATATACCGAACAAGAGTGGTCCCAGGACAGAACCCTGTGGGATGCCACTTGTGACCGGTTTTGAGTCTGACATGGCTCCAGCAACTCTCACTCTGTGGGTTCTGTCTTTGAGCCAGTTTGCGACCCATCTTGTGACATAGGGGTTTATATTTAAGCTGGATAGCTTATCTATGATGCCCGAGTGGGGTATTGTGTCAAATGCCTTTGCAAGGTCCAGATAGGCTGTGTGGACTACCTTTCCTTCATCTATGGCTTTGGTGACTGTTTCAAAGAAGTCAACCAGGTTCAAAAGGCAGGATCTGCCCTTGACAAAGCCGAACTGGGTAGGATCTAGTGTCTGTAGGTCCCCAATGTCTTTGTTTATGAGCTCCATATTGTATCCCTTTTCCTGTAGTTACTGGTTAACAAATATATGAGCCTTGCTCGAAGCATTGTTCCTTTTCTTAATGTGTTGAAAGTTGATCCACAGTGTTACAAGTTTCACTACTAATTTGTAAGTCCAGGTTTAAGATTTCTTGAATTGATACACAGCTGTTTTGCTCAATATCTCTATATTATTTTTCTCACTGTTATTCCTGTTCATTTTTTCATGTGTGGGCATTTTGTAGTGATCTGAGGATCAGTATTATGTGTGGAGTGTTGAGATATTGTTACTACTACTATGTTGAAAATCACTAGTATTATTTTGTTTTCTTGTATGCTGTTATTACTAATCCCTAACATATTGTTCTCCATATCTTTTGATTGCTCAAAAATTACAAGGGACAAGTCATGACCAGCTGAGCCAGTAGTAAGGAGTTTGTCAGAATTAAGATATATAAGTACTTCAGCCAGTTACAGTTTTATATTGCAAGGTTTACACTCCGTTTTACTATTATCACTCAGATAAATGCTGTGCACTGTAGATTAATAAAAGCCTCACTTGTATCAGTGGATTCCTATTTTTTTTGTTCTTTTATTTTGTGTATTATCCTAATTATTTTCCACTTTTCCTACAGTCAGAATTAATACTTAGGAATGACATATTTTTATTTTTAACTTTCTTTCTTGCCTTTTTCCCTGGTGTGGCTACATGAGTGCTACTTTTTGCAATAGTTGCATTAGGTTCAATTTTCATGTCATCTTGATGTAAACTATTAGCCCTGCCTTCTTTCTCTTAATAGTGAAGCAAGAAGTGTCAAGTTGTGTCTCAGAGTTAAAGCCAGATGTATCAGAATAATGTTTTATTTCATCTTGTCAGTCTCACAGAAACTCTGAAACTTTTCTAATGGCAATTCCATTGCTACATGAACATTTTCATTGGTTATCAATATTTTTAATCAGCACTATAGATAAAAAATTTAGTTTATTACAGTGCAATAATTTAATGAAGGACTGTACGAGTTCTTAAATACCCCACACAAAGTTTGTTTGTGTCTTTTGGCTTTTCCCGGTTAGGGGTTGCCACAGCGGAATTCCGGTCCACTAATGATTGGCAGTTGATTTTTACGTACCGGCTTGCCAGGCCTGCCGCACAACCTTCAACGAAGGTACGCTTATTCACACATGTCTCTACGCAGAAGACGCTCTAGCTGAGAATCAAACCGGACAGCGTCTTACTGTGAGGCGACAACGCTACCGCAGCACCACCACCGCGGGATAAATACCCCACACAAAGCGCATTCCTAAAAATAGTTAGTTTTCAAAAGAAATTCAAGCATGTAAATGTTAAGTGATTCCATGTTTTCCACTGTCACAATTTTAGAAGAATGAACTGAATAGAAGACAAATATTTAACTAAACAATAGATAGAGAAATTGTGTAAGGTTATAATGCCACCATACACTCTAATACAAACTAGATTTTGTAGCTTCACATAAAGTGATGATGAAATGGCATTAATCAACAAGTGGTATATATCAATGATTAGTTTACATAAAAAAGCAGTCTAAAGACCATAACTTGCTCTTTAATTATACCTATAGTGTTATAACCTCACTAGTAAAAACCAGCACATTACAGCAATATGCACCTGTAAACAATAACGACACCTTTAAATTCCCAGTTTATGCCTCTGGAACTACTCCAGAATTACAGTGGCAGTGACATAAAACAACAAAAGTTAACTAAAATGAGTTATAAACTAAAATTCAGTAAAATTACTCATTAAACCATGTTGACAACACTGTTAGTAGCAAATATATTTGTCACAAAGCTAGCACGATGATAAGGCCACCTTATATAACAATAAGGCACTTAAAATTGCAATGCTTAGAAAAAAGTCCCTTTGGAATATTGTTAATGTTCCTAAAACTATCCCTGTCTTAGTAACACCTGCATAGGGCAACAAGTTTCAGCTAAAACAAAACAGTAACTAGAGATCTAGAAATTGCAGGAATAAAACTAAAGAGGTAGCACTGCACAATGATAAGGCTACCTTATTTAACTATGAACTACTTACAACATGTCTATGTTTATTGATCAAATGTTCAAAGCATCAAACATCCTATCAGCGAACATAACCCAGTGAATGTTTATTTATCAAATGTGTGAGACGGGGAAAGTAACAAGTTGGCCAACATTTCACTATCTCACACACCGGAGTATTCAAACCAACCTTGGTGGGGGGCTGCACCCTCCACACCCTCCCAACTATATATACCAACTCCAAGACCACACTACAGTGGGGAAAAGGGCATGGAACTACTTGGCCCACATCAAAAAATGTGCCCATTTCTCCACTGTAGTGTGATCTTGGAGATGGTATATATAGATAGGGGGTGTGTGGGGTGCAGCCCATTACCTGGGTGGGTTTGAAATTCTCTGGTGTGAGAGATGGGGAAATATTGGTCAACTAGTTACTTTCCCCGTTCATTGAAGTGAACGATTGATGAATGAACATTCGCTGGGTTGTGTTCGCTGATCAGAAGTTCGATGAGTATAACATTCGATCAGTAAACATACACCCACTTATATCAGTAATACTGAGAAGATAGTCCCTTCAGGATGCTATCTATGATCCCAAGACTGTACTTCTGTCTCAGTAACAAAAGTCAAAGTCAAAAGTCAAAGTAAACTTTGTTATTCAGAGGTCACACAAGTACAAAAACTGAACGAAATCCCGAGTCTCCGTACTCAATGTGCAGACAACATATAGACTACATTCACAGGCATTTACACAGATAACACCTAGCTATTGTGTAATACAGCCACCACAGCTTTCTTCCAAGATGCTGATGCTCCCACTTCCGGCTTTCAAAATACCATTAAACAAAATCTTCCAGATTTTTATCACTTTCTTTCCTCCTAACTTCCAAATTTCCATAGAGATACCATATGTTCCTGGAGACTTTCTTTCAGATTGATTATAAATCACAATTGTATCTGTTCTCCTCATATCTTAACCATTAGTTGTTGAACCTTATGTGGGGTATATGTTTTACAGTCTACTGACAAGTATAACAAAGTCAACAAAGTCCAGACTTTTCATAATCACTTGTTCTTGTAAAGCCAAATTTCACAAATGTGATTGATGCTTTATAGTCTTTCATTAATTCCTTAATTTTAGTTCCTGATCACCCCTATTCCCAACACCAATCTCTTGTTCAAGTCCAAGTTAGTCCTGATTATTCTTGTGAACTCCTGTGCTTTTTCTGTCTCTAACATTTTCCTTTGGCACACTGGGAATGGATTCACTGGCAAAGTCTGTCAGCAGAATAAGAAACAGTCCCCTTCTGCTTTCTGGCTCACTTTTTTCTCATATAAACATATTTATTTCATCCTTATCCTCTTCTGTATCAAAAATGCCTTTAATCCTCCAGGAAAAAATAGTCTGAAGACAACTTAATATAGCACCTTGAATCTCACACCTGCTTCTTGAAATTCCCTGATTGCTGGGATAAATATATTTTTCTCTTATGCCTGGTATACAGTGAATAATCATTTTCAAACAACTCTCTGCTGTCTCCATTTTTAATACTTTCATTTTGCCACAGTTCTTTCAGGATCAACTCTTTCCACTGGTATAATTCCATCTTTACTAATATAGGTCTTGGGTGCTTTTACACTCAATGTGCCCTTTCTGTTAACAAATCCTACAGTAGTATACCAGTAGAATTGCTTATTTGTGCTTTCATAAAATTAATTCAGTTTATTTCTTCCACTTTCTCTGGTACAGCAGAAAGTCTCAGGTTTTCTCTGTGCATTCTGTCTTCTAATGCTTCTATTTCTTTGAAAGAACTTGTCTTGAGAAGCCTCATATTCCTCTAGCCTTTTCTTCATTTCAACTTCTGATTTTTGCAGTTTTATCCATTCATCTGACTAGCTAGTTAAAGCCTTTTCTATTTCTCCAGCCTTTTATTGTTTGAGTTGATATATTCCTTCATTTCATTTATTTTAATCCCCACTGATTACATTTGATGTATTTCCCCTCTAAATTACTGGAAGTCATCTCTTGAACTAAAGATGATGCTTGAAGTGTATTTTGCTGAACAGATGTAGAGTTATTTCCAGCCATTGTTTTCTCTTCACCTTTTCTGGTTGATTTTCTTTCAGGTTCCCCAATTTGTTTTTGTTGGCATCAAGGTAGTATACTTACTAACTAGTAAGTGAATTGTATCCAGCTGTGAGAGGTGAAATTAAGCTCTCCTTGTTTTTCCAATATTTCAAGAAAAAATGTGGGGCAGCACACACATTAGAATAAAAGGTGGTTTCCCAAAGCCTTTAAAAGGGCAAGAGATAGAGGAAAAAAGTGCAAGGTAATCAATAAAGATGTTTTAGATAGTGTCTACTCTGCAAGGAGCATCATTTAAATTTCCTGTAGCCCCCTGATAAGCTAGAAAGCCTGTCTGTGTCTCACAACTACAAAAGCACTAGGAAATGACAACCAAAGTAAAAAGCACATTTTATTCCTTCACCAACTACACATTCATGAAATGTGACATTATTTATAGCATTGTCTACAGTCTTTCTGTATCAGCATGTGTCTGTTCTGTGGGACACTTTTTTACATCTGAAATTTGGTATTTTCATGGAGGATCAAAGGATGGCTTATTCACTGACCAATCACATATCATTGCAACTCACAAACAGCACTGTTATGTATTTTCATTGACATTACTGTGTTTACAGTTTGTTCTAATATTGAAACTTTTGATGTAAAACAACTCCTTTTTTCAATAATAGACTGTAGTCTATTCAGGAGTCACGGTATTAATATTAATGCCCCAATAAACTGGTAATGTTTGACTAATCTACATAGTCTAGCTATATAGCTTGAAATTATTTAATTTCTTCTTTGGGTTCTTTTGTGAAACCTGGATAATTTTGATTTTGATTTATCTGATTTTGCAGACATATTAGTTTCTTTAAAATACTTCTTACATGGTGTAACAGGTTCTGCTAACTCATGCAACAGTTAGCCAGGTTTTGTAACCAAAACTAACACTTGTAGTACATCATTAACTGTGTGGTATAGTTCTACTGTTTCAGTAAAGGTAGGTCAGACCTCTTAAGTAAGCTGAACTTATTCAGATATTGTACACAGCCAGCAATCTTTTAAGTGTGTATCTTTATACTTTGTTTTAAATGTACCTTTGTTGCTACACTTGTAAGAGGTGTAGAAAATCTGACAGACCAAATTCCTCTTTTGTATGAAAATTAAGTTTGAGTTACATTCAGTAGAAGTAGTTGTTTTATGTGTGTGTGTGTGTATGTGTGTGTGTGTGTGTGTGTGTGTGTGTGTGTGTGTGTTTGTGTCTGTGTGTGTGTGTGGGTTTGTGTGCATGCACGTGCGTGCGTGCGTGAATGTGTATGTGTGTACAAGTTTGTCTGCGTGTGTGTGTGTGTGTGTGTGTGTGTGTGTGTGTGTGTGTGTGTGTGTGTGTGTGTGTGTGTGTGCACGTGCATGTGAGGGCAAGACTCTTACACCCTTTACAGGGAATAAATGTTCATTGCATGTGTAGGAAAGAGGTATTCTGCCTGCAGAAACCTTTGTCAGATTACTGTGCATTTTAGCAAAAGCCCCCTTTTTTGTTTAAATGGCCACTCATTGAATATTGTGCTGCCTGCCCAGATCACTGAACATTCACTTTTCACATAAAGTAACTCAAACCTTCTCAGATTTTGGTGACACTGTATGCAGTATACAACTTGTTTCCATGTATTCCCTTTTTAAAGTATTTCTAGTTTTATTCTAGTGGCTGTACAAAATATGAAAAAAAAATAGTGACTCTGAGCACTTCACTTGCAGTGTGTAATGGCTGAGACAAACCGATTATTCATTCGTAATTCCACTTATGTAGTTCTTATGGAGGTGGTTTACATAGCTGGCAACCACAACTAGACTCTTTTGAATGCATTAATGCTCTAGAAGAGTTCCTTGATACTGTTTTACTGATAGGCTATGTTACACATGATATTCATTGGAAACTTCCAATAAGATAGCAGTATGAGCTACTCCCAAGTAGAATGGGATAAACCTTTCTGCTGTAAATTTGGTACCCAGTTACCTGAATAAGCATATCACCAGAGTCCAGATTGACTTGTCCTTATTGTACTTTCTTCCCATTAACAGAAATCATTGCAGGGATCTGTCTCCTGTCCTCTCTATTCAGTTTGTACATTACCTTTCTTTCCGTTAACCTTCTATCATTATTATCCGTTACATATATGTTGAGCATGTTATAACAGCAGCAGATCGTATATAACAGCTTCTACCCTGACATGACAACTCTTGTTGTTTCATAGCTGGTTTTCCTCTAACAAAAATAAATCAGACTGATATTACAAAACAAAAGTTTTGATTTTTGTTACTCAGCAGAGGCTTAACCAAGGACCAAAGGGCCGTCACAAATTTGACTATTAATTTACAAGCCCAGGCATGTGATGCCTTGAGCTGATACACAGTTTTCAGCTATAAATTTAGCCTATTTTTTTCAACAGGTCGAGGAAGTCTCAGGTCGTCCCTTAGCAGCTCATAAAATTACTTATCTATTTATCAATGATTAAAAAATTTCCCTAGGTAAATGAGTCCTATTCTTTGTACTAAGGTATATCTCTCCTAATTGTCACTAACTCAGTCTGCAAAACACAAACTTTAAATACACTTGAGAACAGGGCTACTAGATTTATTGTAACTGTACCTAAGCAACATCTACATACCTCTTAATCTCTTAGTGCAAGCCATCTGAGCAAAGCCTAAAATAATAGGGGGACAAAGGCCCAAAAATAGGGGCTGATTTTAAATATTGCTCTTAGAAAAGTTGCTAGAACAACAGGATTTGTGTTAGCATGCATTTTCTGAAGGATACAAATGTATGTTATTACTTAAAGACTTCAGTCCTTAGTGATTTTCCAGAGAACCAAAGATTTTATGAGGAAAGGACAAAAAATGTGAGGCAAATATCTGGATGTTCGGTGAAAATCTGGACAGTTGGGAGTTATCAGTATTCTGGCAAAGAGTCACTGACTGGCTATCAGAGACATAGAATTCTAATGTTACTTTAATCTATAAACTTAGTTTTCTCGGACAGTCTCTTCTCCCTCTCTCATCTGCTCTCTTTCAAATCTTTAACCAGTTCAATATATTTCTCTACATCTTTATTAATCTCTTTGCCTCTTCCTTCTTACTGTCTTCTAAAGTGGCAATAAAATATATTTCATTTGTGGTTCTATTTTCTAGAGCATATTATTTCTACTTCTCTACCTGTTGGTAAATTTTAGATTGCAGTCTAAAATTCTCCTGAAAGGTAAAACAAAATGCTCTTTTTGCTTTGGTATTATCTAAGTGGATCATTGCTTATCAATATCCATGTAGCACTCTGCTTTGGACCCTGTAATCCTTAGGATTAACTTTTCCTGCTTCTGTTGTGGTGCCAATGGTTTCTGCCAATAATTACATTGGTACTTTAACATTCGGATTGTTTCTATTATTTGTGTGTACTTTGAATTGATAATGGTGATGTTTTATGATTTGACAAACTGTATACATGATACTTCACTGTCAACATTTTATAAGTACAATGTGGCTGAAAATGGGTCCTGTGAGTGTGCTGTACCTGTCCGCTCAAATAAATGAATAAATGAAAGGTTACAAGTATTGTTATATCACTGCTTCCCTTTTGTAGTCCGTATTTTCAGAGGTGTGTGTGATAGTTGAAAGGAGAAACAAAACATCCTAACTTCATAATCAGGCTTGACTGAAGCAGCAGTATCTGACAACTTTGAAACTTCACTTTGATAGAAGGTTAGAGAAATATAGGTCATAGAGAAACCACTTTTAAATGATTTGTTAAACTGATAAATTGAAGCTATGACAGGCTCTGTGCTTTTTACACAATGATGATTTATACTTTACCCATCATATAAATGTCTGGCTACAGCTGGTTGTTTGGAGGTTAAGCAATATTATGCTCTGTATCTTATGATTTATATAAAACGAAACCCCAAATTTGGAATGCTTAAAAGTCTGATTATAGTAATTTGTAAAGTTAAGTATTGGTATGTATAGCATATATCACAGCTCACATAAAAGTGTATTTTCCACATGTGAGATATTTAATACTCAGAATTGCTTTTTCTTCCTGTGACAGGTCTGAGCTTTTAAGATAGCAAAAGAGATAACTAGTGTTTAAAGAAAACAGGCACCTTAACAAAAAGATTGTTTATGGAATACAGTACTTTTTATTGAAAACTGTCACGAAAGGTATATACCACGTAAACAAAGTTATGGGCTGTTTCACAAAGTAATAAAGTACTAGTCCATCTCATTTTACAAAAGAAATTCAGTTATTTTCTTTACATTTGTGACAAGTCATTTTAAGTTTGGTAATTTCAGGCAACTTTGAATGAGACACATTAATTTATCTTCTGCTGACGAACAAAATGAGGATGTAAGTTCCTTCATAATGTAGTACAAATATATACATTTCTACTGCATTTAAGAACATATCCTTATTATACAATGACCCCTCATTAATATTCCAAAACGTGCACGCTGATTGGTCAGCGTACACATTGTAAATCAGACTTATACTAATGGAAAAAGGTCCAGTCGCCCGGACTTTTTTCATTAGTATAAGTCTTTTTTTTACAGCAATGGAGAATGCAAGATCTCCGTTGCTTTTTACACACTGTCTCGCTCTGTTAAATGGGTTTAACATAGCGAGACAGCTTTAAAAAAAGCAACAGAGATTCTCCATTGCTTTTTTTAAAGCTGTCGCACTATGTTAAACTCCTTTAACATAGCGAGTCACTGTAAAAAGCAACAGAGATCTTGCTTTATCCATTACTTTTTTTAAAGCTGTCTCGCTATATTAAATGGGTTTAACATAGCTAGACACTTTGTAAAAAGCAACAGAGATTCTCCATTGCTTTTTTTAAAGCTGTCTCGCTATGTTAAACTCCTTTAACATAGCTAGACACTTTGTAAAAAGCAACAGAGATCTTGCTTTCTCCGTTGCTTCCACCCACAGCTCTGATGTACTGCGTAAGCATATGCATGCGCATTACATCAGAACTGCCGCAGAATACCAGACATTTGCGGAAGGGCAGCAAGGAGGCATTATACAATGCCATTATTTAAGAAAAGTAATTATTTTTTTTTAAATAATGTCATTGTATAATAGCAATAACCCACTTCTGGGTGTGGGTAATGCTGGATTTACCCATGGTTGTCTTTGTTTGGCCACTTGGGCTTCGCCCTCGTGACCAAACCACACCAACTGAGGGTAAATCCAGCGTTACCCACACCCAGACATGGGTTATTGCTATATTACTCAATGCAAATTGGTGACTTATTGAGGAAAGAATCAAGAATATAACAAATAAAAACTATAACTCCTCCTCCTTGGTCAGACTAACATGCTGGTCTATGCACAACATCTTTTCTATACCCAGAAATTAAGGTAAACTACTCTGCACAAGAACAGAGCTACAGTACTGCTTCTGTAAGAGGAACTGAGTTCCCGTACTTGATATTTGGTATGTGACCCTAAATTCTTTAGTAAAATAACAGTTTCTGAAGCTGCAAATTTAAATCAGGTGCTTTTATCACAAATACGATGTGAACTGGTGATAATGTACTTTAAATAGTTGAGCATCTCTTTGAGAATGCCAGACATATTTCAATAATTCATCAAAGTAAACTTGTTCGTTATGCATCTTTCATCCCTACCAGTGAGAATGTTCTGCACTTTGTGGCAATCTCTGTTAGGACAATTCATGTTATCCTTGTGTTTGTGCAGTTTTGTCCAAGAAGTCTACTTTATTATTACCTCACACACACAAAAGCTGCCGACTGGCTGGCTACTTCAAATCGACTGTCTGTACTACAGTTATTCCTAGCTGTTTTGGCCAAAGTTGTGGCTGGAAAGGCATGAACAGGAACCAGATCATTTACTTGATTCATTTATAAATAAATTAAATGGAAAGATATCTGTATTCTTATTAATATAAGCCATTATATCTGCTAGTGAAGATATGCATGACAAAAATAATATGTAAAAACAGTGGTCATTCTTTAAGTTAATATGATTTCTGAAGGTGCGACTTTGATCTTCAGGTCAAGTTCTAGATGCAATATTATGATGTTCTGATGCCATAATAATACATATTCAAAAAAGCATAATTAGTCAAACACCTACAGCGGTAGCAATGTTACCTCACAGCAAGAGGTTCTCCCATTCGATGCTTGGCTTGGGAGTGCCCTCTGTGTGGAGTCTGCATGTCCTCCCTGCGGTTGGGTAGCGTTCGAAAGACATGCGTGCGTAAATGGGCGTGCCTTCGTTGAAGGTTGGGTGTCGAGCTGGCACCTCTGCGTTTCATAAAAATCTACTGCCAGTCATTAGCGGACCGGAGTTTTGCTGTGGCAACTCCTTATCGGGAAAAAGCTGAAAGAAAAAAACAAACCATCCTGATCTCCCTATCTCAACTTCAAGACTGTAAACTGCATTGCAAGTCACAAAACAGTGGAAAATAAATTATAAAGCAGTAAACGGTGAAACTCACTGCTTAATGATCAATACAATGTTTTGTTGTGAGAGTGACCCCCTTGCATATTCCAGTTCGAACCTTCTACACCCTTGCTAACAATATTAAGTAATAGGCAACTATACTTCTGACAGGAGCAACCAAGATACAATCAGACTTAATATCCACATTCCCCTGCATCTACAGTTACTGTCTTGAATATCAGAGAACTGGAATGCTGAACCTCACAATTACAGTCGACACCTTTTACAAAAGACCTTCAGGATCTTTGATAGCCATTATGAGAATGTTGCCTTCAGCAAACTCACTAATACATTTGTCTTTTCAAAAATATACTGCTGAACAAACAGGAAGCTCTAGGCCCTGGTGGTACCATTTTGAAGAGCAAATAGGTAATATTTTTTTATGTTTACTCTTATACACTGCTTGTGTCTTTATCACTCTTTGGAATTTGGGTGTTATGTGGATGCTACCATTTAATTCTCCTTTTGAGCATATTGCATGCTTGTTATCTGGAGGACTGAGATTAGAAATGCTGGTTCATGATTCCTTTGCTATTTTGTGATGTCATATGATATCCTAGGCAGCATGAGGACTAGTCACTCAGGCTGCTGATTGGATGATTGGTGCTGTAGTCATAACACCATACTATCTGTCATGCAAATGCTTATACTATGCAGGGCTCCATATAATGTCATATAGTAACAGCAATTTCTGGCCATCATTTCTAAACTTCCTCTTTCAGCTACTGAGTTTCCAAAATGCCAAAGGAAGGAGGGGTAGACTGACAGTCACCACAATAATGCACAAAGTTGCAGGAGTAGGGGGATCTATATTAAATTATCGAACGGAACGAATGTCGAATGGACGAAATATCGAAAGTGCCATTCAAATTACTTGGTTCATCCCCCCCACACCCCCCGCTAATTATATATATATATATATCAACTCTGAGATCGCACTACAGTGAGGAAAGGGCAAAATTCCCGATCTTCACTGCACCCCAATCCCACAGACCAGAACTCGATGAATGGCACTTTCAATATTTCAGCTGTTTGACATTCGTTCCATTCGATAATTTAATATAGACACAGAGTAGGACCCTCTAAGGAATGGGTCAAAAACCCAACAAACATATTTAGCTTAAACCAGATCTCCAGACCTCTGCCTTTAGTCATAAATGCCCTTCTTCCAGAAACTAATAATTGTAGCCATATTATTATGCCCTGTGTTTTAATGTGTTTTCATATGGAAGTCAGATCTGAGTGGGTAGTGAAAAGACAAACAGAGAGAGATAAAGTATAATTTTCTGAAAAGGACTTTAACATTTTAAGTGTGGAAACAAATCTCAAAATATGACAGAGGAAGAAATGTAGGGGAACTGGGAAGCTGAGGGAAAACCGACTCATTCAGGCATTGTCAGTATGCTTGTATATCAGCAAAATTCTATACTACTTTTGACTGGCTACATTAATTCTGAAACAAAATATAAGCACTTAAGGATCTCTTGCTGTTAAGTTTTTCTTGCACCTAATGAAACAATGAGTTTGTGTACTGGCTTCTAATTCAATTTTGAGGCATAGCGATCTTATATCTTATACTTTTCAACAGCTTAAATAGGAGCATAAATGATTATGAACATTTAACCAAACCATGTTTGTGAATAAATAATAAATAATGAAAGTACTAGGAGGAGAAGTCTTTGGTGAGGGAGGAGAAGGAAGACCCAGGCCCAGCTGTAGATGTAGTCCATTATATAGTTATATTAGGTGGACTAGCTAATCATGATAATCAGTGCTCTATCCTCAGGGAGCAGTTGAATATGTGCCGGTATAAAGTCTGAGCCGGTATTGCTCATGCTTGAGTGAAGACTGCTACATTTATTCACCCTGAAACTCTCTTAAAAAGCTTTGCAGGGACTTTAGAAGTCACTGTAGTTGCTTGGGAAACTGAGATTTCAACAGCAGACAATAGCCTATAGAGCCATAGTAAGGAAAAGCCATAACATGCCTTAATTGTTCTTAGAATGCAGAGCTAGAATGCTGCATAGAACCAAACCTTTGAAAAGTTTGAAGACTGCATGGCATATATGGAGGAGACAAGATGTTAAATCTGTTCTAAATTGAACCAGTGCCTTGCAACCACAAAAATATATTGTCAGTCTCCAAAACTAATGGGTGCCACAGCTTGTCCTCAGCTTTATACTAACTACTTTTGATACTGGGATAATCACCATGAAGATATGTAGGAAAACAGCACAAACTGAAACAGAGAATCTGTGTTAAACTGCTTATACTTCTGTAAATAAATACTGAATTTGTATATCACATGAAACAGGGTACTCAATAAATTAAAAGGCTATGACTGCAAATATGAATCTACAGTTAAAATGGTACTGTTGTGCTGTATCACACAGGATTGTAAGAAACTTCTTGCATCCCTTTCAGTACATTCTGTAGCTGTTTAAGCCAAGGGCCATACAAATTACTAACCATCAATGATTTACAAGTGGATATACTTATGTACAGTGAATAAACAATTATTAAGATCATTAACTCATATCAATAATACTAATCTGAATATTTAATTTATTAACACACAAAAAACGTTTAGCCCAGAATATATTGTTTACATGTATAATTTTGCCTTTGGCCCAGACACTGCCTGAAAAGCATCTTGGGAACAATCCAACTATCCGGTTAAGAAACAAGCAAACAAATAATAAAAATAAACAAACAAATAACTAGGAAAGGAATACCATTTTAGCTTTAGAATACAATACTCAAACATAAAAAGGATTATATTTGTCATGACTGATCACACTTACCATAGAATTTTTGCTACACAAATTGCCCTACTTTTGACTAAGTACCAAGTATACCTTTTTGATATACTTCTGTTTGACAACTATTGCACCTTATGCCATCTTATCATTATTGTAGCTATCTTCCTCCTGCAAGTGACTTACCAGGTAATGACAATATGTGAAAGACCAAGGACTGTAGAACAAAATAACAGTCTGTCTCATCTTTACTATAGCAGACATTTTAACCATTATTTGCCACATAATTGTATTTTATTATATCCTTTCATATTTCAATAAGCAAGAAAAGTGCACATTATTGAAGGCTATCTTATTAGTTTAATTTTTTGTTAGCAGATAGGTGGACTCGCCTAGTTCTCAGAGCAGCTTCAATTATGAGTCATTAATTTTATCCCAATGAGGACTTAACTCGCTGAGATAAACTGGTTAAGATTAAATCCACTAACTAAATTAAAAGACAAGTGGTTTTCTAGGGAGGCAAGCCTCCTAATTCTCCCATGTGGAGTGCTTGTCCTCGGAACCCCTAAACTAACATGAACAAGAGAGAAATTTCCCAAAATAACAGAATAACTGCTGGCACCCCCACACCCATGAACTAACATAAACAAGAAAGAAATTTCCCAAAACAAAGGAATAACTGCTAGTACATGCTTAAAAACTGTAGCTACATGGATTTCCTATACAAAACAGCAATCAGTGATGACAACATCAAAGAGTTGAACTTGGCAAGTGGGATTCTCATCGAACTTGGACTCAGGAAGGTGTACAAAAGCCATTGCATGAATGAACTTCATGTGAAAAGGCATTTTGTGAGATAAAAAATATAGCATCATTGTCCTTGAAGAATGTAATATAATGCAGATATTCTTACTTCTTTGTTAGTCATTATGCAGAGTTGCAATATTTATATTAATATTGTCAAAAATTGGTAGTTTACAAAATATACTGAGTTGTATTATCTGTGACTTTAGGCAGTTTTAGAGAAGACCGCCAATGATACTTGTACTATAAGTTGCATTAATTATATAGATCAAAATAATGTAATATTTTTATGAATAATTTATACAGAGAAAGGAGTTGTTTGTCATCACATGAAAGCTGAAGTCTAGCTGAACAAGATGGCTGTGAATTCTGCGTTTCATTCCTGCTTGGTATGAATGAGTTATCATGCACAAAAGTAGCATATCAGAAATCATAAACAATCTTGTTTATAATACAATAGCAATCACCAGCTTGCCTCAAGCTGATATTACTAAGTTATAGACAATAACTAGGTGTAATGAAATGTGAGTGACTAAAGCCACTCTGTCTATAAATCCTCATTACAAAGAATATGATTACTTATTTCTACTTGCTTTTCATCTAAGCCTAATGACAGGATGCTTCCTTTTGCTTTAAGGAAGTGCATTGGCTGGTTCAAATGCTTGTCTGAAGAAGGGGCCCTCAGTAGCTTGATGCAATGATTGTATGCCTTCTAAATGCCTGAGAACCATTCTGATTTTTTTCTTTCTTTTCTTGTTGATTTTCATGTGCAATCTGGTGAAAACTAATTCTCCTATGTAACATTTTATTTTTTCTGATGGCAGTAAAATGCCTCCTGCAGAAATAGACAACAGGTAGTGCCTGAGTAAAATGCAGATCACTTCTGGAATCTCTTATAGATTACAGCTTCACAACTGATGCCCACTTTCAATGTATATAAAATAGAGCATATTGTAAATATTTTTATTCTCCTTTGCCTGAAAGTTATCAGTTCTCCAGAGAACAATGAGCCAAGTGCTCTCACCAGTAAGAGATAACTGATCCATTTGTTCATCTGCTGAGTGAGAAGCAGACACAGGAGGATGTCATCCAGGGAACCATTGTAATTTTCTCATCCATATCCCCTCAATTCCCATGGCAATTGTTGGGTGTGACCCTTAGTGCTGGCCTGTCTACACGTGTATTACCTTGCATGCCTGGCACAAATGCAAAACATAAGAACCAAATCCAGCTATCAATGAAGAATGAAAGCAGTCCACTTAATTCACCAAAGCAAATCAAATTTATTAAGTTTTTCCACATTGTTTTCATCTTAAACAATCGATCGTGGCTTGATAACACAAACATTACCTCTTTCCTTGTAGAGTGTGTGCCTCTGAGGATACACCTGACTATTCTGTTTGTTTCTACAACTGCCACCTTTCTTCTCATTCATTCAGCCCTCATTAACTGCTGAATCTATCTTCAAGACAGCAGCAAAGAGTCTGATTCCAGTCTCTATTCATTTAAATATGTCTGAGACAACCAAATTGAAAAGTACTGGACCCAGAACAGATGCCTGTAGTACTTCACTAGTCACTTTCCTAATCTCCAACATGCTCTCTCTCTCTCAGCACAATCCTGTCTGTCATATCTTGCAGTCATGTAGTTATTCATTTCAGTTTCACTACTGATCATACCTGTTACCTTCCTAGCCTTCCTAGCAGTCTTCTGTGAGGGAATGAGTCAAAGGCCTTGCTGAAATCCAGTGGAACACATCTACTGGAGTCCCCCTGCAAATTTCATCTGTCTCATAGTCATAAGACTACATCAGCTCCTTCTGGTCATGAATCCATGTTGGCTGCTGTCCTCTAGATATGTTGTTATTCTTTCTCCTCAGGATTGTCTACATGACTTACTATACCACTGCTGGTAAGTTGACAAGCCCATAGTTCTGCAAATTCTTCTTTCTGACCGTCTTATACAAGGGTACCTCAGTTACTGTCCTGTATTCCTGTGATAATTCTGCACTAACCAGTGAACTGTTGAAGTTCTTCATGAGGTCATCCAATGCACTGGCCATATTTCTGAGGATGCTGGGAGGTAGACAATCTGGTTCTTGTCCTTTATACTTCTTAAGTGCAGTCAGGTGCCCATGGACCTTCTCCTCCTCCTTCTTCTTTGGCCTGATGTCTGTCCTCTGTTCTTCATTTTATGCCGTGCCTCCCTCCTTTCATGGCACCGTACTAGCAAAGTATTCATTCAGTGCCTCTGCTTTTGCTCATCCATTACCAGTCTCCATCCCACCTTTGCTAAGTCTGGGTCACTTCTGTACCTACTTTCCTGCTTTATGTTATGTACCTAAAAATGTTGTTGCTTCTCTTCTTGATTGCTTTTGCTGCCTCTCTTTCGACATTCTCTTTTTCTATCTTCCCCATATTTTCTGCATTTTTGATCGCCTTGCTGTACTTGGTCGCCTCTACTTTACCATTCCTCTCTTGCACTTCTTATGAGCCCGGTCTTTTGTCCTAACTACTAGCCTCTG
This sequence comes from Protopterus annectens, assembly GCF_019279795.1. Lineage (NCBI taxonomy): Eukaryota > Metazoa > Chordata > Ceratodontiformes > Protopteridae > Protopterus > Protopterus annectens. The sequence continues at coordinate 634,390,974 of NC_056745.1, read as the reverse complement.
TGTAGCCACATTGGCCTTTTTCTCCTCTTCTCACTGCCTTGTCTGTGTCTTGAGTGCTCTATCCCTGACCCGTTTGCATAACATTAACTCCCTCAGTTTTCTCTGTGCTCTAACTCATCCTCAACTATGTGTCTCAGCACAGCATAATTTAATCTTCTCAAATCCAATGCCATTGTTTTTACTTCTTCCTATCTTTTTTCCCTGTGTTAAGCCATGCAGTGCCATGATCATTCTTAGCTAATAGTACCTTAACCTGGACATCCATGTCACCCTTTGCTTCTGTTAGGAGCACTTCCAGAGTTCTTTCCTTTCTGGTACAATCTTGCAGCAGTTGGCTGAACCCTCAATGGTCCAGGATCTTAATCAACTGTCGCTCCCTCTCTGCCCTGGTGCTGAGAATCTGTCTTAGTCTGCGCCATTCATATTCAGATAAACAGTGAGCATCATCCCCTTTTTCCTACCCATGCCATTACTCTCTCTTTCAGTCCCTCATTCTCCTTCTTTATTGAGTTTGAGGATGATACAGTGTGTCAGTCCAGCAGCTCTCCCCTTACTCCACATTAGCTCCCGGGGCACTTAATCTAGTTTCTAGCCCCTGCTGCACTCTTGCTTTATTAGTTTGGTGTTCTTCCTTTGACCTCACATCTGATGCCCTCCTTTATGTAGATTGCTACTCCTCACCCATCTCTCACTTCTTTGTTATTCCTGAAAAGCCTATATTCTGACCCATCCCCCTCTTGACACTGGTCTGTGTTTCTATAATAACAGCAAAGCCCACCCTCCCCTCCTGTATTTTTGCTTGCAGCTTCCCCCTATTCTTATTTGGACCTTTTGCACTGAAGAGTAAGATTACACAGCCACATTTCATATCACACTTTTTCTTACTCTTATGTTCTGTTTCACTTTTTGTCTTCTATCTTCTGCCTAAACATCTTTCCTATACTTTTGCCCCGTCACTCTTTTTCTAGCCCTTCCATCTTAGTTTAAAGTGCAATTGTTAAGATGCACCTTTTCATCTCAGAATTGCTTTTCCACCAGGGTTAAGATGGAGCCTGTCCTTTGCATAGCAATGGTCTTTTTGATAGGTCTCTCCCATCTTCCTACCAGTCCCAAGCCTTTCTTCTTCATTCACTGCCACAGACAGTCACTATATTTCTTCATCTTGTCTTTCATAGGTGTGCTATCTGATAGCATAGGCAATGCATCTGAGAATGCTACCTCTGCTGCCCCCCCCGGCATCTCTCTGCCACCTCAGCTTTTTCTCTGACATATCATTGATCTCAACATGCACCACCACCTTACGTCCTCCCTTTCTCTTTGGAGATCACTTTGGTCACCTTTGCTCATGTTTTCTGAATTAAAGGACCCAAACTGGTTTTACTGAAATCTTTTTCCTTTCTTGCATGTCTAGCTGCTATTCTGCTTCATTATTCAGTCCACACTCACTAATACCCTCTTCTCGGCCCATACACTGACTCTTTTCCCTCTTCCTTTCTACCCCATGCCACAAGCCTCTTTTCTATAACATTTTCACCTCCACTTCCACCACTCTCCATCATTCTCATGTTTGTTGCTTGTTGCCTGCCTCCTGTTGGTGTATATTCTCTTCCCCATCTTTCCCGTATTCATTCTACAGGATCTCTCCACAGTTCTGTCTATTTTACCTTCTGCCTATCCTATCTGTGTGAGTATTCCTTCCTGCCTATCTCTTGCTTATCTTTGCTGTTAGCTCCTCCCAGACTTTTCAGGCTCTATTCCTCATCTCTTTGTCTACTGTCTGAATCTGTCTTTCCACCATGGCCTCCTTCTCCTTGACCTCCCTTCCCTTTTACCCCGTCAGCTTGCTGATCGCTACCTTACTAGTACTCCTCTGACACACTCTGCAGATGCCTTCTTGTTCTCTGCCTCTCTTCCCTCAACTTTCTCCAGCCTGTCCAGTCTGAATTCCTTCTATTATCATCTACTTTTCAAGTCTCACTCTATCGTTTACATACCCAACAATTAGACCACGAACATCTCATATTCTACCATAAAGCTCTCCTAGTCTTTTGAACAACTCCATACTCTCTGGCACCCTAAAACTTTCTGGGTCAGAAAGGTGGTCTACATCCTCAGCACCTCACAAATCTCTCCCCTACACATCTTGTCCAAACTATGCCACCCCTTTCATGTCTAGTTCTTAGATGTCTGTTTTCCTTTAATTGCCTTGCATTTTTCTGCAGATATAGTTCTTTTTTATCTGTCTCGACTCTACATGTTTTAGCCTTGGCCTAACATGCAAATGCCAGACAAGTAACAAACTGAAAGGTGATTAGCATTAGATGACAGACAGTTCTCAATTTATTTTAAAATTCTTTATTTAGTGAGAAATGATGAGCTTTGCCCACTCTTTCTGATGACACAAATTTACAGGTCTTTCAGAAGCAATCAGTTCACAACATTAAATATTATACTGACACCTAATTCTTTACATAACAGAGAAGCCAGTCAAAAGTGAATGTTTGTGTTATCAAGACACTGAGTTTAATAAGTAGAAATGATTGAGAAGCTTGAAAATTGGATCATAGGATCATTTGAGCTTACTAGGCTAATGGCCCTGGGGCCATTACAAGCCTAGCCAAGAGTTTATCCCCAAAAAAAGAAACCTCAGTCAGCACCTGTCACCCCTGCCAATGATGGACAAAAATGGTACCCCTGGGAAAAATTTATGGTTTCCCATCCACTCATCAAGGTTGTGTTTGAAGAGGGTCAGTGAGGTACTCTGACATGTATGGGAAGTTTATTTCAGAGACTGGGCAGCCTCTGGCAGACAAACCTGCCTCTCCAGCAGGTTTTGTTGATGTTGCATATTAGATTTAGGCCAATCAAGCAGGTAATGCATGAGGAGTTAGGGTTATGGACATGGGGTATCTCTAGTAGGGCAGGGTCCAATATTGCCTTGTAGGCGAGACACAGATCACCTCTGATCAATCTGTATGATACCGAGTAGAGTGATAGTGATTTAAGCCTGTCCACATAGGATAGGTGTTGGAGGCCATGGATTCTCTTTGTGAGGTAATTCTGTGGCCTTTCCGGTTGGTGCAGGTGTTTGGAGAGGTACATAACAAACGAGGCATTATACTCAATTATAGGTCTAATAAGGGAGGAGTACAGAGAGGTAATAACCTCTTTTTTTCTGGATGCAATCCCTTTACTTATGAGAGTAAAGGCTTTTCTGACCACCGCTGCCACATGATGGTCGAATGTGAGATTGTGTGCTTAGGGAGTTTCCATTGATGTGGTAATCAGTAGAGGCTGTGTTTTTGATGAATGGTATGATAATACATTTTTTTGTGTTTAACTTAAGGCCATGACTTTGGCACCATTTATTTGTAGCTGTGAGACCCTCTTGCAGTATGTTAACATCAATTGGGGAGTCAATGACAGCACCCAACTTACAGTCATCCGCAAACTTGGTCAGCCACAGGCCCTTTGTCTTTGCCTGGACCTCTGAGAAGTATATGCCAAACAGTAGGGTTCCCAGGACAGATCCCTGGGGAACACCACTAGTGACAGGTCTGCTGTTGGAGGTGGCAGCACCTACTTTGACCTTGTGTGTCCTATCTGTGAGCCACTTGGCCACCCATCCGACTAGATAGGGATTAACACCAAGTTGTGTTAGCTTTCCAATGATGTCTGAGTGGGAAATTGTGTCAAAGGCTTTGGCCAGGTCAAAGTAAGCTGTATGCACTGACTTTCCCACATCCAGGGCCTTGGTGACAATCTCAAAGAAGTCAACTAGGTTCAATAGGCAAGATTTGCCCCTGATTAATCTGAATTGGGTGGGGTCAAATGCTTGCAGATTGCCAATGTCCTTGTTTAGGAGATCCATAATAATACCTTCCATGACTTTACAGATCAGACTAGTCAAGCTGATGGGGCGATAGTTTCCCAGGTCAGTTGTGGCGCCACCTTTGTACAAAGGGATGACAATGGCAGTTCTCCTCTCTGCTGGAATGAAGCCTGTAGTTAGGCTGTTGTTGAATAGGGTGCTCAATTTCGCAGTAGTTCTTGCTGGAGATAGTGCAAAATACAGCCTGGGATACTATCAGCCTGGGATACTATCAGGTCCCATGGAAGTTGTGTTTTTTGCCTTGGATAGGGCCTTTAACACATGATCTACAGAGATGTGATGTGAGGGGCAAGTATCAAGGATGTCGACTTGGCCTTTGGGGGGGTGATAGGTTCAGCATAAACTTCATCTTCTTATCAGACAACAGGTTGGCTAAGTCAGCAGGATCAGTGTAAGTGGTGCCATTAAGTACTAGTTCGGAACAAACCTGGGCTTTGCCATGGGGGTTCCTAACATAATTGAAGAAGGACTTGTGGCTTCCCTTTGTTTTGGAGGCTAGTTTCAACTCATAATTGGCTTTGGAGGTTTTCACTAGTGATCTAATTTGCTTGTTGAGGCAGAGGAGGGAGTTTTTATGATTTGGAATTTGTTCCTTTTTATCCTTGGGCAACAGTTTCTTCCTTTTTTTGTAAAGCCTGTTGATAGAGGATGTCCACCAAACAGGTTTGTGTTTCCTTGAGGAGCAGATTTTAGTTCTGTTGGGAATGGCTGAGTCCATGCAGTTGTACAGGTGCTTGTATACTGCACTGGTGTACTGTTCAGCACAGTTGTCTGCATCATCTGAGGGGGTGGTGGTGTGAAGCTGCTGATACCCTCAATTAGGAGGTTGTAGTCAGCTTTTGAGAAGTTTTTTAGCATAGTTATGGCTGGGGAGGGGTTGGGTGGGATAGAAACTTTGAATGAGACAGACCGATGATCTGATCTCAGCAGGGAAGAACATACTATGGGAATGGTGCAGCAGTCACCCATGTTGGTGAGAACCAAGTCTAGTATGTTATCTCCCCTTGTGGGGGTGAGACCAGTTGATCTAGTGTGTTAGAACTGATAAAATCAAGGAATCGTTGGGTGAGTGCATTAACGCAGGAATAGTTCACTCAGTCTATGGCAGGGTAGTTGAAGTCACCAAGGATCAGGGTGTTAGGGGGTACCTTGATTTATTTATTTATTTTATTTATTTATTTTATTTCCAGTTTGATTACCGGGGAAGTCCACTGGGCCAGAACGTACCCATTTTCAGTGGAGGCCCGGGGAGAAAAGCTCCAAAAGCAAAGCAAATACAATCTTAGTTACATGGTGTAAAAGGTAGTAATAAAATACATACATTTGAAATTACATTACATTGATACAGATTAGTAAAAAAAGCAAAAAACACACAGTATACTTCAAAATCATCATTCAGGAAGGTAGATAATAGATTTAGTAGTTTCCTTTGAGTAGCAGGTTAAAACTGTATGAGAAGAAGGTCTAAGGTTACATGCTATTTACAATATTTACATATGAGGAGAAGAGAGAGAGAGAAGGTACATAGACTGAGAGTAGGTTAAGGTTTGATCAAGCTGTGATTGAGAGAAGAAAAGAGGAGAGAGGAAAAAAAGAGAATTAGGATAGAGTAGAGAGAAAGGATATAGAGGGATTCAAGGGGAATTTATTTAAATTTAAGTAGGATGTAAGCAGGTACACTTATGTTTAGTGGACAAGTAAGAGAAAAGTTGGGCTTTGAAGGCTTCATTGTTAGATGTTTTTCTAAGAGTAGAAGGTAGAGAGTTCCATTTCCTGCCAAGAGAGTAGGAGAGAAGGAGTCGTCCAGCAGGGCGATTGGGTTTGTGGATGGCGATTAAATTTTGGTGTTCAGATCTTAGAGATCTGTTTGGGGTGTATGGTGGAAGGATGTTTTCTAGGGCTGGGCATTTATCAGGGTAGAATATTAATTTGTGAGCAGTGGTTAGTTGGAGGTATTCTAGGTAGTTAGGGAGTTCTAGCCAGTTCAGAGTTTGTAGGGAAAGACAATGATGAGAAGAAGATTTAGATTTGGTAGCAAATTTAGAGATTTTATTATAGCAGATTTCGAGTTTGGTGGAGATGGAAGAAGACAGGTTAGTAAGGAGAGGGGCTCCATATAGTAGAGATGGCAGAAGATAGGTAAAAGCTAAGGAATGCCTAGCGGAGTTGGAGAGAAAGCAGTTGTTTTTGTAGAGCATGCCTAGCTTTTGGTGGGTTTTCTTTATGTTTTGTTGAATGTGGCTATCAAATTTGAGTTGCTCGTCTATAGTGATACCAAGGAGTTTTGCAGATGGGACCACCTCTATGGGTGACATGGTTTGGCTTATGATTTTGAATGCTGTTTTATCAAATGTGCAAGCCCTTGAGGGAGTGAAGAGAAGAATTTTGGATTTATTAGAGTTGAGAGAGAGATGATTTTGGTGCATCCAGTTCTCTGTAGTGGAAAAAGCTATTTGGGTTTTTGTCAGTAGTTCGGGGATATTGTGGGGTGCAGACTAAGGTAGAATCATCAGCGTATTGGATGACTGTTGTGTCTGGGATGGCAGAGTGAAGGTTATTTATGAAGATGTTGAAAAGCATAGGTCCAAGGATGGACCCCTGGGGAACTCCAGTGGGAGTAGGTAAGAATGAGGAGGTAGAGTTGTTCCATTTGACAGCTTGGGATCTGTCTGATAAGTAGCTAGAGAACCAGGATAGAGTGTCAGGGGAGAGATAAAGGTTTGATAGATGAAAGAGAAGGTGTTTGTGAGAGATGGTGTCGAAGGCTTTTGACAGATCTAGCAGTACCGTGGAAACTAGTAACCCAGAATCCCTGGCTTGATTGACTGTTTCTAAGAAGGATAGTAAGGCAGTAATGGTGCTGTGTCCAGGGCGGAATCCATGTTGGGTGGAGTCAAGTAGATCCAGGTAGGAGGCGTGGGTGTCCTGAGACATGGAGGGGGGGTCTATAGCTGGCTATAACTTGGATGGGTGTCTTGCCAGCTGTCAGTTGCACCTGGAGTAATTCCAGTGCATTATGTTGGTGAACTAGTCTGGAGGTGTGCCTGTCCTTAATGAAGATAGAGACTCCAACACCCTTAGTCTTTCTGACCTCCATTTTAGGGTCAGACATTGTGGAATGAGGTATAGCCTGGTAAGGCAGGGGTGCTGTCTGCAGCCCTGAACCAAGTTTCCATGACTGCACAGCCATTGGCATCTTCCAGTGTGAGGAGAGCTTCCAGTGAGTGCATTTTCAGATTAAGGCTCCTAGCATTGAGAAGCATGACCTTCAATTTGCTTTTTGACAGATCTTTTATGTTGGAAGATTTGTCTTTGGGACATGGCCTAAAAAAGGCACAATGGGAGAGGCAAGAGCTTTGGCTAAGATCTGGAACCCCAGGGGTGACAGGTGGAGGCCATTTCTGGCAAAGCATCATGGCCTGTAAACCATGTCATCCCAGGTAGGCAGATATTGAATCCCCTTAGAAAGACACCAAAAACTAAGCCAATTGTTGAAGTCAAACATTTTTTGTATGTATTGTGGTATTATTCTTGGTGAAGGTAGGGTGCTGCTTAGGTCTAGGGTTATACTTGCCTGGAGCACATACTCAGAGTTCAATCATGTCTCTCTTCATATAGTCCAGGGAGATACATCTCAAGTCGTTCACACCAACATGGACAATGACAGAGTCATACTTGTACCTGTTGTGGAGAGACTTGAGTACAATATGGTGGATTCTAACACCTGACAAACAGCTGATTGTGACCTTCTCCTTGTTGAACCTGGTGAGGGGGACATTGGTATGTTTAACTATCAAGTTGCCAATGACTAGTATGTTTGGTTTATTGTTATACCTTATGGGCTGTGTTTGTGAAACACTGGTGCGCTGACTACTGTATGTGATGTGATTGGTGTTGCATGTGGAATATTTGTGAGTGTGTTTTGGGGATCTCTATTGTTTAGGTAAGTTTTTGTTGAGGAACCTTGCGTAGGTGGGTGTGTGGCTCTGAGATGTGGGTGGTGTGGTGCTTGTATTGGCAATCTCCTTTTTGTCAGGAGTACTGACTATGGTGTAAGAGAGCATGGATTCCAGCTTATGTAGATACATCTCTTGTAAGTAGAAGAATTATGTGCTACAAGAAGGGGACTGTCCATGAACATGACGCAGTTGCTACACTGTCTCAGTATGCCCATGTCAACCAGGCTGGCAGGAGAAACTGATGGGAATTGTCCAGACATAGTGCTCTGAGTACTTGCCGGATTTATGGAAAACAGGGTTTGATAAGGGTTTGTCTGGAAAAACCCAAAATGTAAAATAAATGGCCTGAAGCACAAGCGCTACACCCAAAACTAAGATGCTTAGAATATTAATCAGGCTACTAACAAGCAGTAATAAGTGTAGAATAAGAGAACCTGTACACTTAAGAGCACACAGAACAGCAAACTAAGGTAATAAGGTAGAAGACAGTTAAGTAAGTGCAGCTGAATAAAGTATAAATTATTATTATTATTATTATTTTTTTTTTTAGTGGAGAGGAAGGGAACAGAGCAGATTAAGAGACTATCGGGGTTGTCCTTCCCAAGTGCTCTCTCTGTACACAGCAGAAGAGATGGGATTGATAAGAGTGTCTGAAATCAAAATATAATCTCACTGTACTCAGTTGAGTGAGCAAATGAGATGGACCCAGGAGGAGTGTCCAAAAACAAATTTACAGTAGGGGCGGGCAATTCCAAAGCCACCAAGATTAACACCACAACAAGAACAGGGAGGGAGGGTGGAGAACTAACTGCAGAAAGACAGAGACCACAATATTCAATTAATATTCAATGAAACAAATAAATAAAATGCAGTACTAATCTTAGACAAACAATGCAAGTGCTAAGAAAAGTATACTTAAAACAGCTTGTATGTGCAGTTGACTTTCGCAGGTAGATCACAGCCAGCCAACAGCTCAGATGTTGAGCAGAAATAATGTTTTCACTGTCCTTCATGAAGTATAAATCAGATCATTGGAAGCCAGGTTGTTCCAATGGCTTGTGTAGCAGACTTGGGAGCTCCATTAGAGGCTGGTCCAGCAATCCCCTAAATTTAATAACAAAAGGACAAGAATGTATGGAGCAAGCAATATATTTTACTATAATTTCCTATCAACAGCCAACATTTGTGTGGATGAGCATTTTTGTCACATAATCAGGGATTTCTTCAGATCATTCTCAATGCAAGTTCAACAGCAATATCACTCATCTAAACTTAACTTGCCTCAGTCCAATGGTTTTAGAAGAAAGTGCTATAAGACTGCCATTCTAGTTTAAATTTTTAAAATTTCAACAAATAAAAGCCCAAGAAAAACTAACCAGTGAGTTGTGAAATATGCTTCAGAGCAAAATGAGGGGGTTATCTTACTGCTGCATGAAATTTGAACTCTCAAGCTTTGACTGTCCAAGCTTCAACTTGACGACAATCAAAGTTTCTCGCTATCAAATCACTGTCAGTAAGCTGTGGTGGAAATGATTCCCATTTGGGTGAATTTCCTCTTCTTCGAGTTGGTGCAACTGTGGAGTTGGTATATGCAAGTTTGGGGTGAGGGGCTTGACCCCTGCAAAAATACTTATAGAATTGTTTGTTTTTCAGCAAGATATTTTCGGGGAATGCATTTCTGGGACTCTGATCCTTAGTGCATTATCTTTCCTGCACTCATGGTGCAAGCAATGCAAGCAAAGTAGTTAGAAATCGATATTAAAGGTGATGATATAATGCAGGATACTGGTTGATTACTATAAACTGCAGTGGTGGTGCTGCAGTAGCATTGTCGCCTCACAGTAAGACATTGTCCTGTTCGATTCTCAGCTAGAGCGTCTTCTGTGTGGAGACATGCATGAATGGGCATACCTTTGTTGAAGGTTGTGCATCAGGGCCGGCAACTCTGCACGTAAAAATCTACTGCCAATCATTAGCGGACCGGAGTTCCGCTCTGGCGACCCCTAACCGGGAAAAGCCGAAAGACGCCAACAACTGGTTGATTACTATACAATATTTACAATAGCAAGGCTGCGTTGCAGTAATAGCAAAGCATTTTTTTTTTTTAACATTTACAATAGTGGAATAAAGAAACAGAACAGAATTATTACCTGCAGAAAAAAAAATAAGTGAAGAGAAAGTGAGGTTTATAGAGGAGTGGAGAAAGAGGAAGAAGGTTATAAGCTGAAAGTGAGAGAAGACAACAGAAAAGAAAAAGATGTCTGGAAACTAGAGACTGATAGGAAATAACTACAGGTCAACAGACCATTTAATGACAAGTTTAGATTCACTTAAATTATCATTTTACAGAATATTTTTGAGATGAACATACTGAGATGAAACAAAGTCTTACAATCTCTGCCTACATCTTATGCCAATAGACAAGTGAATAACTCACCCATCGATCCAGGATGTCTAGAAAGTAATATTTTAATATATATTTTTTATTATAATGTTTTATCAGTCATGAGATCATTTTTGTACTGAAGAAACAAAAAAAGAGATTTCAACAAAATCTACATTTTTTGTTTTTTACTCATTGTTCAATGAAAAATCAATGGAAGTTAGCTGAGGAAGAAATTCCTCTAAGAGTAGGTACTATGTTTGCCTAATCATTCTCCAGTAATGCAGCAATTTGATATTTGTCCTAAAATAATCTGACTGCAAATCTAACAGGTTTCAACAGATGTTGAAAATACTTTGCAACTTGCCAGGAATCTGCACTACAACCACTATGCTGAAAGGTAGCACATGAGAACAAAAATATTCTAAGAAACGTTTTTACATTAAATGAAACCTCTTTTTTAATCTTCCTGTGCCCATTTATTTTGCATACATTTACTTTTTACTAAGCGATTTATTTACTTGATGTACATCATCACCACAATATTACAAGTTGAGATACTCTTTTACTGCACTGTATAGACTGTTCATTAAACAAAAGCTTTTAAGGTAAACTGGAGTTTGGAATTTGCGTCACTTATAATAAAGTTAAGCAATTATTAACAGGCTCTAGTATGCATATCTGTCAGCTGCTTTGTCTGAATTCAGCCGCTACATTGCTACAATTTCCAAACAATACAGCATTCCAGTTAGTCACACTGTATTGCATTTATTTTATTTTATTAAGATGGCAGATCATTAAGTATTTTTCCTCTGAGTCAGCATGCTACTGGATGTGAGCCTAACACGAGAAAACATGGAATTACTCCAATAAGGGTGGGGGGTCTTGGCAGGGTGCCACTTTATTTATTTCAGATAAGATAAAAAACACATTTTGACTGAATGGGAAGACATGAATGATTTTAATTTCTCTTCTGCAGAGAACATGCCTGGTCTCATTAAATGATGCATGCCTAAGATGTTGCCCTTAGGCGTTATTCGTAATACCCAAACCTTTTATGTTAACTCCATCATACTCGGAACCAGTTGTTGACTGAACAATCTTATGAGCCCTGGTTGTTGGCAAACCAAATTAATTTGTTCTGTCTTGCCTGAACCTTTTGAACCTGCCTGTAGAATTTTGCTAAGCATTTTATTGCTTGCAGTCAAAACTGACGCTGATTAGTAAATCTGAATCAGAACATTTTGTCCATAGGTACCAATATTTGTGAAGGAGGCTGACATGGGTGTGTGCATGTGTTTGTATGGTGGAAGAGGAACACAATTAAAAAAAAATTCTCAGATTTAGCAAAGTGCATTTATAGCAATGTCACTGCATTGCACTTACTACAACTTTTAAATGAAAAAAAATCAAATTTTGCCATGTGATTTCATGCATAAGACTTCAACTGTTAGAATTGTGTAGTGAACATGATTTCTTGTTTTCAATGGACCTTTCAAAATTTATGCAATGCATCTTTATACTCTAGCCAGGTATATATAAAGAAAATAGATGAAATAATTTGCTTTTCATTGTTAGCATCACAGTGCCCTGGTTTTATGGCAATTTCTTAGTCCCTGTGTTAAGTTGCAAAGTTAAAAACAGCAGCTGTGCCAAGAGTAAGGAACTGATATGATTCAATGCAAGTACTACATGATGCTCAGCAACATGTGATTGCAAAGGAAAACCAATATTATAAGAAAATAAAGTATAAGTGGTACAAACTAAATGTTCTTAAATGACTATTGATACAATAATTTCTCTTTAAAGTTGCTTTAGAGTTTAGGGCCTGTATTTCTTACTGAAGCATGTACTGTTGACTGTTCTATTTGTTTCACATAAAAGTTAACACTTCTGATGCAACAGTTATTATTTGTTTAATTCAGACTGATTTAATCAAATTCTCCAGCTTTTACCAAAAACATATGAAACCTGTATTTTGATATGCTTTTATTATTGCACTGCACAAGTATGTTCTCAATATTATTTTATATTTTTATTACGTCTGTCACATTAGACATAGATACTCATTGCAGTGAATGTTAAATAGTGGTCTTTCTGAAGAAATGCACTGTATGTATAGATACTAGCTTGTCATTCTGCATTTCTTAAATGATAGTATTATTTTTATATGTCTCTGCAATGTCGTGTATGTGTGTGTGTGTGTGTGTGTGTGTGTGTGTGTGTGTGTGTGTGTGTGTTTGTGTGTGTGTGTGTGTGTATATGGGTCTACTTCGCATGAGGGAAAGCTCATTTGAATGAAATCCACATTATCGAGATGAGTTTGCTGAAAGTGCATAGCAGCGAAAACATAAAACAACGAATCACAGAATATCAAAAAAAAAAACCTCACCGAATATCTCTCACCAATTTTTCAATGGATCTCCTTATAAAAAATAAACTAACACCTTCCAGTAAGATACATACTGAAAGAAATCACCCTGTACCACTATCACAACATCCCACTACTAACTCTTCCCATAATGCCACACTGCCTTAAAGATACATTACAGTAAATACACTTTAGTAAAAGACTATAATTGATTTGTTACATAGTTTTTGTCTGAAGTAGACCCGTGTGTGTGTGTGTGTGTGTGTGTGTGTGTGTGTGTGTGTGTGTGTGTGTGTATATATATATATATATATATATATATATATATATATATATATATACACACACACACACACACACACACACACACACACACACACACACACACATGTGCACAACTGTGCTCTGACTGAGCTTAGTTCATTGTTGAAAATGTGGACTGACCAGCGAGAAGTAAATATAATGGTGGTGATGCTGCAGCTCAGCAACATGTGGATATATAAGCCTCTGTGTAGACCAGTGCAGAAAATACAGCACCTTAACATAATGGAGTTGTAAACTGAGCATGTGCACCACAGGACATTGGTATTTTCTGTAAAGGGGGCAACATTGTTTATAAAAGCATTGCCTGCACACTGATATGATGTACTAGTACAGTCCATTACAGACTGCAAGTAATTAACCTGACAAACCATGGGACCCATGATAATATGTGTGTGGTGGGGTGTAGATTATTTGGCCAGTGGGTACTCCTAGACCTGTGGTATCATACCTATGTCCCACTATGGTTGCACAAGGTATTGCCTCTGGTATGTGTCACAGGCCTGAATATACATGTTCACAGTAACATATGCATGCCACATATCTAGATGCTGCTGTCATCAGCTGTCACTGCTGTAAGTGGCATCTAAGAATTGTGGGCACTTTCTGACATAAATGGATATGAAAATGTTTAATGAAGAATCTCAAGAAAGACCTTGGTGAGAATTATATCTGTAGGTTAACAGCACTAAGGTATCTATAGGAAATTACATTTGTTCTGCAAGCATCTAATTCAATTCAGCAACTTCAGAAACTGCTAACTTGCTGATTTAAGAATTTTATTTCAAATACCAGTTGAAAAATTTATAGGAACTCTAAGAACTCCACTCCTTTTGTAATATACTTATATGAGTTCTTCTTATTTGCATTGCTGTACACTCTTATCTCTCCTAATTACAATGAATATTTGTGATGAAGAGTGTGAAGGAGGAGGAAGCATGCATTATCTGGTAGTGCAGTTCACATATCTGGTAGTGAAGGTGTGTCTGTCATAGTAAACCTCAGTACAGTACTACAGCTAATACACCAGGTCACTATTAGAATGGTGGGGTACACTGCTGTGTGTGTGTGTGTGTGGGGGGGGGGGGGTGCTGCAGTAGTAATTCTGGCATCAGACTCTTCACACAGTCCTGAGTTTTCAGAGGATGGCAGTCACATCCATTGAAAGTATGAACATAACTAAAATGGTGCAGGAGACATGGTGCTGGATTAATTTTAATATTGGGAATCCTACCATTTCACATTCACTGAAACTCTTTCAGTGAATTTAAATTAAATTACAAAAGTCAGTATAATAAAAAAAAAAGCAACTTGCATTGTTGTAGCTTATTCTCCCAGAGCTCCTGACCTTTAACTTGTATATCCTTACTCCAAGTCATCACAAAGCCTCAAGGAAAACAGGAATATTTATTTTGGCAAATAAACAGAGTCTCCCTGTTTCTCTGACATTGTACACCCAAGCTAATGAGCCTCTGTTCACACACCTTCACACAAATGAAAGCAAATTCTTTCACTTCCTAGACTGGCAATTTAATGAACAAAACATTCAACAGAATATATTCAAGTGACTAACTCTAGGCCAGTGCTTCTATAGCAATCAGAGCCATACCTGTAAATGTCTTTGTTTAATAATTCTGAGTAAAACCTATAACACTGGGGAGACAATGGCTCAAAAGCAGGAATATAAGGGATATAGCACACACAAAGATAGGCGCATTATTCAGGAGGTCAAGGAAAAAAGAACAGAGAAGGCATAACCCTATTTCTCTGTAATTGAGGGGATGGAAGCTCGAATGCGGGGTAACAATAAGCACAATATAGTGAGATTACCTGTTTATTTTTCAAGTAATGCTAGAATAGCCACTAATATATATAAGAAGTTTTGGCCTATCCTAGCAGCTGATGAAAAGATACTATGTATTGCTGGTAATAATCTGAGTTTTACATATAAAAATATGAAATCCCTGAAAAGAAGGTTATGTTATTCAGTGGGCAGGAATACTCAGTGAAATACTAAGTTTGGAATGGGTATTAGTCCCTGTAATAGGTGCAATGTTTGTGAATACATCAATCCAACAAGACAGTTCTATCATCCAGATTTTGATAGGACATTTACATTTAATGTTGCAGCTATGTGTGACACTACAAATGTAGTCTATTTAGCCTACTGCATAAGCTGTGGCTCATTCTATGCAGGCAAAACTGGTCGGAGAATATGTGATAGGATAAGGAAACATAATATTAATACCAGAACCACCACTAATGCCTTAGCTAAACATGTCATTCACAAAGGGGACACACATAAATTTCACTTCCTAGTTATGGAAAAAAACAGATTGGATGGGAGACATGGAGATGTTAAAAATATGACAGAAACAAATGAAACCCACTGAATTATTAAATTAAGAGCTGATAGCAACAGTGGTTTGAATGACAAAGTCCCCATCAAACTCATACTGAAAGCTAGATCTCTGCATAGATAACACATTTTAATAGGATGTTAAACAATGTGTGTATACTGGTGGGGTTGTAGGGGAACACACGTTTTTTACAAAAAATGTTTATTTGTATTTTTTATAGGTTATTTATATGTAATTTGCATATTGCACAGATACGTATACTAAATAGGTAATGTGGTTATAGCTACATATTTTATTATACAGCCTTGAATGCAACTAGTTTTAGTAAATGTATGTAGTACTAGCTGTTTTTGCAGTAGCAATAATGGTGTTTCTTTAAATGTGTAACAAGCAATCAGGAAGGTAGTGCATCTGAATGTAACAGTATCTGAAGAAGCAGTCTTTGTAATTGAAAGCGCTTACGTTTGGATTCCATTAAAGACATTTTATTTTTATAACTGCTGGCCATTGTTTTATTCTTCTCCATTTTAAGCTTTTCCTGTTGGTTGTCCTGTGGAGCAGGTTAATTATCTGGTGTTTTCGGACAGGTGATCCGCTGTGGCGACCCCTAACTGGGAAAAGCTGAAAGAAGAAGATTGTTGTGCTGTAGTGCTGTGGATTTATTCATATACCTCTAAATGTCTTTGTTTAATAATTCTGAGTAAAACCTATAACACTGGGGAGACAGTGGCTCAAAACTGGGACAGTTTTAAATATTACTCTAATTCACCTGAAAAGATAATAGAACAACAGCAAGTTTTGCATCAGCTTGCCTCTTCAGAACTATAAGAAGTACGAAACTCTAATGTCTGGCATTATTTACGGACTGTGATCGTCAGTGATTTACCAGGAAATCCAAAGTTTTTCTAGGGACAGGCAAAAATGTGAGCTAAAATTGGGAACGTTCTTCAAAATCCTGGCCAGTTGAGAGGTATGATCACAGGTGATGACATAAGGTCTCCTGCTGGCAGCATGTAGCTGCGAGGGTATGTTGTGGGATATGATGCCAAAAGCATTATGGCTGAGTGCCCAGTAACATACACTGAGGCAAACTCCATTATTCATATGAGATCACTGTGGCCAGAGTATGCCCTCCCCTCAAGCTGAAGTAACCTAAGTGTTAATTAAGTTCTCAGATGCAGAGAGGCAAAGTCCCCCGCATGTTGACTGTGTGAAGCTTGTCTCCACCCACAGAAAACTATATTTCAAAAATGATGTGAATTACATTTATTATGATCAATAAAGTTTATGTTCTGTCACTGAATCTTGTTTGGGACCAGAAGTCAGATGTTGATTTCCAAGAGTGGTAGCGTTCCTCCCCATGTTGGTAGTGACATGAGCACTGGGAAGAGGTGGCAGGCTGTACACATGCTTGAGTAGCCAGACCTCTGTTTTGGGTTTGCTGTAGAGGCTACACACTCTATAGTTGGCCTAAACAATGTGACATGTTTTTATCATAAGAAGCATTGCCTCAGCAAAATACGTGCACATCTGGTGTTGTGTATTAAGTACAACATAGATGGACAGGTCTTCCTTCTGCAGCATATTACATCAGCATGATACCCTTTTGTGTTATGTTGCATTATGTTGTGTAGCAGCATTGCTAGTGTTTGAGCAGGCAGCTGCCCAGCAGTGAGAATTCCTTAAGAATGCCAGATTATG
The DNA here is from genome assembly GCF_019279795.1 of Protopterus annectens. NCBI lineage: Eukaryota > Metazoa > Chordata > Ceratodontiformes > Protopteridae > Protopterus > Protopterus annectens. The sequence continues at coordinate 634,373,987 of NC_056745.1, read as the reverse complement.
CTACTTGTGCAGATATAACCCCTATGCATTTCCTAATTGAGGGGCTGTCAAGGGCAAGGCATACTTTAATTGCACATCTGGCAAACATACTATGAGGAAGACCATGGCATAGCTGGTAGCTACTTTGTATGTTTTTTGCTGTGTGCAAGTACACAGGGGCCATGACTATAGCTACCCATGATGTCTACCTTCTATACTTTCCATAGTACATTGGCCTGATATACTGTACCATCTTTGCTCCCCCTGGGATGCCCTACAGACTTCACTCTTCTAGCAAATTTGGACATGTATACTCCGGACTGTTTGATGCAGCTGTCCGTCTAATGCTACTATCTGCTGTACATGAGCTTGTACTTGATAGACAAATATGTCCATCCTCAGGGTGAGTGATATGCCGTGATACCAGGATGGAGCCTTATGGTCATGTTTGTGCAGTTCATTGCACTGAGCACCAGAGACAGACTTGTTGCCCTGTGAAATGCCTAAAATTGGGTGAACTATTCTTGGCAGGGGTATCAGAGAGCATAATATGCTTTTCATGTGTTACATTGCTGAGGGCTGCATCCATTAACATGGAAGCAACAACCACTGAGGTCCTCACAACAGCCCCAATGTTTAAATGTTAACAGTTTTCAGGAGGTTTGGGTTTTTAAATCAATGGGATAACCACAGTTCCATATAGGTGTCAGGTCTGCAGAACACTCATCATCGATATGATTCTGCATGACTCTGTCTCATCTTTACCTGCCAAGGAAATTCTGCTCTGTTTAACAGAAAGACATACACAGAAAAAAACACACATATGCATTGGCTCAGCATGTTGCAACAGTGACTGTCACTTTATCCACATTTATTTCTTTTTAATTGAATTTATATATTTGTTAATGGGCTAAGTTAACTGTGGTAACAAGCCGAAGAGTGTGCATGCATATGTATATGTGTGTGCATGTGTGTGTGCGTGTATGTGTGCGTGTGTGTGTAAGGGCAGTTTTAGAGTAGTGAGTCAGCCAGTTTGTCTTTGGGAGGAAACAGGAGTACGTGGATAAATAATACACAGAAATGGAGAAAATATGCAGACTTCACAAAGAGAGAAACTGGAGAAGAAGCCAAACACTGGTACACTGAGTGTGTGAGACAGATGTTGACCACTGAGCCACGTTACAAAGTATGAAAAGGATGCAAGCTTATGGCATTGCATTTTGCATTCTAGAAATATGAAATCAACATTTTAATTAATCTGGCATTTTCATAGTTTATTTGGCATAGACTTAGTGGAACTAGCTTCCATTTATCAATATGAATCTCAAGTCATTTGCAGAAAGCAGGCAGGATTTACTTCTTAAATAAATACCACATGAATCCCACAAGAGAGCAGTACAATTACAGTGCCGTAAATTACAAGATATTTCACAGTAAATTCACTGACTTCTGTTTCTCTCAGAATATTGTTATTTTCTGATAATATAGTGTAGTTTCATCAGTATGTAGGTCTTTTTAGATTCACGTTTTCAAAAAATGAATTGTATGGTTTTCATAAGCAAAACAGGCAAAATAAACTGCCCATTCCTTCAAATTTAGAAATCTAGAACAAGCTGAGAATTGTGAAGGATTGCTGTGTAAATGAAAGATACACATAAAAAATTGTAGACATAAAACAGTTAACTGTTGATTTTAGCTATTTTAATTACAATAAGAATGTCGGTGTTTGCATATTGGCTGTCAGAAAGATAAAGTAGAGAAAATACAAAGACTTGGACTTTCATTTCTAGTCATCCCTCTCAATTGTCCAGATTTTTGGCCTCATATATTTGGCCTGTTCCTCATAAAAACTTGTGGTTTTCTGGCATATCACTAGGGGCTGAAGTCACTAAATAATGACATGTATTTGAGTTTTAGACTTAATTTCTTTCAGAAATTGCATTCCAACACAAATCCTAGTCTAGTATTTTTCTAGTCAACTGCAAAGGTTATTATAACTGCAGCACTAAGCAGAAGCAAATGCACTTTTAAACACAGTTAAGTAATAGACATGACTTTACTTACCTACAGCTATTCTAACCACATGGACAGGGGAGTTCTGTAGAGAAAAACTGGCTGATAGACTGCTTTGAGTCTGTCACCAGAGCTATGGGTGAGGGCAAGGTAGTTCACACAGCCTACCTAAATCTTGTCAAGGCCTTCGACACCATCCCTCACTCAGGAATCATAGATAGACTCACTAAACTAAGCATAAACCCCTATATCATAAGATGGGTTGCCAACTGGCTCACTAATAGAACCCACACTGTGAAAGTAGCGGACCCCAAATCTGACTACTGACCAGTTACAAGTGGTGTCCCACAGGGATCAGTCCTAGGTCTTCTCCTGTTTGGCATCTACTTCTCTGAAGTTCAAGCCAACACAAGGGGACTCAAGGATTGCAAACTGGGAGCCATTATTGATTCTCCAACTGATGTAGACATTCTACAAAAAGGCCTCACTGACACCAGTGACTGGTGCCAGAAACATGGTCTTAAGCTCAATGCCAAAAAGTGCATTGTCGTTCCCTTTGGGAAAAATTTGGTGCCCATGAACTACCACATAGGCGGTAGTCCAAGAGACCTGGGGACACAGGTTGACAGCAACCTGTCCTTTGATAACCACATTGCCACTGCAGTCAGAAAGTCCTATGTGGCACATCTCATTACAAAAGGTTTCTCATCCAGGAAGAAAGAGGTCATAATCCCTCTCTACCCGTCCCTCATTAGACCTATTATAGAATACAATGCCCCATTTGGTATGTACCTCACTAGACACCTACAACAACTGCAAAGGCCACAAAAATACCTCACTAAGAGGATCTTAGGCCTTAGATACATGCCCTATATGGACAGACTCAAAAATCTCGAGCTATACTCTGTCTCTTATTGCCTACTTAGAAATGATCTCTGCTTGACCTACAAAGCCATGTCTGACCCAGAGCTGCTAGATATGCTACACCTAAGGAAATCCCAATCCCTCCATGCCACATGCTCCAGTGACCTAAACATCATTACCACAATAAACAGAACATGCTGGCGGGACATGTTCCTAACCCAGAGACTTCCCATACTCGGGAACCAATCAATAAATACATAACCTCTGCCACAAAGAAATTTATTTACTCAGCTCACTGTTATCAGAATACAGTATGCAATGTAATGCATCCTCCTCCAGCCAAATACCTCTCAACATCTTAATTCAAGAATCAAGGCAAACGGTAAATAATAGGGGGACACAGGACCAAAATAAGGAACAGATATTTCCTTTGTATGCTTAGAAGCTTTGCACTAATATGCTTTTCTGAAGGTTTTTAACTCTGAAACTAAATTATTTAGTAACTGCAATATTCAGTGATTTGCTAGAAAAAAGTTATGAAGAATAGATTAAAATATGAGGCAAGAACAGAGGCATTCTGCAAAATCAGGGACAATTAAAGGCTTCTATTCATTCCCCCATATGCATGTATACCTACACACACACACACCTATATATATATATATATATATATATATATATATATATATATATATATATATATATATATATATATATATATATATATATATATATATACACATAGAGAGAAAGAGAAATATATATATATATATATATATATATATATATATATATATATATATATATGGGATCCGTCAATATGTTCGAAGTTTCACTACTTCGAACCTCACCTCACCGAGTCCACTTGTTCGAAGTAAAACTTTGAACATTGACTTTGGCAGTCACACTACAGTGCGGAATGGGAATATTGCATTTTCCCCACTGTAGTGCGATCTCGGAGTTGGTATATTTAAGTAGGGGTGTGCAGGTGGGGCTTGCCCCCCTGCAAAAACATGTTTTAGTGTTTTTTTTTTTTTTTGGGTAGCCCGGGGAACTAGACTTCAATGAAAGTTGAATAGCTACTCTATTTCGAAGAAGTGTATTTTTGATGTAGAGCAGTAGACCCATGTATATATATATATATATATATATATATATATATATATATATATATATATTATATATATATATATATATATATATTATATATATATATATATATATATATATATATATATATATATATTTTTTTTTTTTGGATCTACTTCTAATACTCAAATAGCCATATCACTGAATTTCATTTTTGTGAAAATTATATACACGGACGGCAAATTTTTCCCAGGGCAAGTAAACACTTGCCCAAACTTCAACAAAACACACACTGGAGTAAACAAAACCCACCTAAGTGGGGGGAGGTGGCTTTGCCTCCCCACGCCCCTCCTAACTATATATACCAACACTGGGATTGCACTACAGTGTAGAAAAGCACATATTGGCTCTGGGAAAAAATTTCAGGTAGAAGAGAAACCTAGACAAAATAAGAGTACCCCTGGCAGTAATCTGAAGACAGTGAGTCTTTGTAGAAGCAGATAGTGAGTGATAGACACATGAACTGGAAAGAAAGATGAACCTAATATTTTGGTGAGTTCAGTTTGCAGAAGATGTGACTTAGTTTTAAAGTGAATGGATAATAATGAAAGGCCATATTCCAGTTTCACTATGTGTATGTTTTTGTTGTCTCTTTATAAGCTAAAGAGAAGAGAAGATTTGAGTGGCATAATATAGTCTTATCTGGTACAGGGAGTTCTGTAACACTTTTTTGTATGAATTTTAAATGGCACAGCAGACTTTAAGTTCATGGCTAGTTAATTTTGGTAATCCAGTCAAATAATTTAGTGAAATCAGCTTGTAGTTTTTCTTTCAATTTGCTATATGACTTCTCTAAATGAAGTAAAAGGATGTCATCTGCATTTAGTATAACTGACAGACAAAACTGAGGCCTGTGGTACACCACAAAAGAGTTACAGAATCAGAAAAACAGGTTACATATACTTGCTAGTTTCTTTTTGTTAGGCAATTATTTATCCATGAAACTACTCCTGTGCCAAAGTTTATTTTTTCTTGTTTAGTATGAATTAATGAGTGCCATGACCATGAATATGCCTCTGGTGAAGATACTATCATTCATGCTGTCATATATTGTTTTTTTAACAGAATTTAATGCTGTGACTACAAATAAAACCTGTATGGAAGCTTTATTGTACATCTGATAGGAGGTTGTTGCTGTTAGACTTATGTTTTGTATATCTGACCATGGGCTAGTTTTTGAACATTTTAGTGACAGAGCATGCATTTGCTGTGGATCTAAAATGTCACCGGGATGAAGATGACATGGCTTTGGGTAGTGGAATGATTGGTGCATGTTTGAATATAGTAGGAACACTGCTTGACTTGAAAGAAAGGCTGAATATGTATTCTAAGGGTTTGGACATTAGTGGGACTGTCACTTCTTAAAAATGTATGGTGAAGAAGACTAAAGTTTGTGCCAGACTTCTTGACAAGCTTTTCTAAAAGTTTTCAGATACTTTTTGAATGGACTCTCTTATAGTGGAATGTAGAGCTGAGGTTAGTAAGCAGATTTTTGAAGGCCAACGCTATAATCAGTCTGATGGGAAAAAAATGAGGTTGTGACATGGAAACTGCTGTATGAGTGCTTGCATTTGATCCTCCTGAGGCTGCATATTCTTTGAATTTATTTGCAAAGCAGATATTTAACAGTTTAGAATGCTTGTGCTGGGCATTTATTATTTGGCAAGTTATTTATTTATTTTTTATGGTTTTCCAGAACTGCTTTGGACGAGGTAATGGAGAAACATTTGCCTTTTTCTGAGGAAGAGGGAGTCTGCAGCATGGCTCTCTACTGGGCATGTTTTTCTGATATTTATATGTAGATTGGTATTAAGAGAGTGTGTTAAGACAGGTTGTCAGTATATTCCTGCAAGGGTGCTCCTCTTCAGTTTTCTCTAGTTAAAAAAACATTTTTGCATAGACATACAAAGTTTTATGAGCACTTACATGGGTAGGGTACCTGGAGATTCCAGTCAAGTAATGCTCTGTGAATCCTAGCCTGGGATTTAAGCTGCCTGTATCTGTATTGATTTTTGCTTGATAAATTGGTATAAATAAACTACTTTGATGAAAATAAAATTCTGTGATTGTCATGTGTTAAGTTGAAAGTTTAAGCACCAAATAATCATGATATAAATTTGGCTAAGAGTGAATCTGTTTTAGGCTTGACAGGTTGCAGTATGATTCATGACAGAGCTCTCACATTTTGCGAATAAATCACCTCTTCTGTTATTTCCTTACAAGACCCTATGAGCAAAATTCATAAGGCAATATTTTTGTATTAAATACTTTTCTAAAGCTGGAAATGGCAGCTTTGGAATTCATGTCTCTAGCTAAAATAATTTGTCATCATTACTGCAATAAAGTAAGTACTGTGGACTTGCATGCAGTGAAAAATATACATGCTTTATTCTCCATTTCATGGATCTTAGCATATATAATAATCATATGCTACAGGCAATCATACTGTTAGTAACAACTTCTACTTTGGTGGATGTTTTTTTGAACAAATCATTGCTGAATATCAAAGACTACCATACACAATCACATAAACTACTTTAAGCAAAATATTCAGTAATCTACCTTTATTACAAAGGGTCTTGCTGCTTTCTTGAGCATAAAATGAAGAGTTCTGCTTGCCATTTTGAATATCACTTCTGTAAACCATTATTATCCATTTAGGAGAAAGCAAACAAATTGTACACAAAAGTGCCAGATATAGTGGTGGGTGTACCAGAGAAAGACTGCCAAAGTACTGTTTGAAGATCTGCTGACAGCAAACACAAAGTATGAAATGATGATGTTGCAGAAATGAAAACAGTAATTTTTTATACTATAATCTGAATAATCTGTTAAACAAGGTGTGTGTGTGTGTGTGTGGAGATGGATACAGTGGTAGTGGTCATAGTTTATTATCAAGATACAGAACATAATATTTCCCATCATCTGTAAGTACAGCTATTAACTGTCTGGTTAATACTGTTAGACAAGGTGTCTGTGTGTATCCATCCATCCTCAACCCCTTTTTCCCATGGGGTCAGGGTATCACTTCAACAGTGACAATCATCTTGAGCCAAGGTTTACAGCACTGGGTGGTTAGCTCTGCTGTAGTAGTTCATCCATACCACTCACTCACACACACAGCCAATTTAGAATGCCCAGTCCACATACTGCATGTCTTTGGAATGTGGGGGGAAACCCATGCAGACTCTGCATATAAGGCACCCCAGCCAAGAAGTGAACCGGAGAACTTCTTGCTGTGAGGCGACAATGCTAATCGCTGCACCACCACAGCCACACTCATGTGGACATATATCTATCTCTCTCTCTCTCTACATATATATATATATATATATATATATATATATATATATATATATAGTTCCCTATCAGAAGCCTGAAACACTATAAGCCTGAAAATCAAAATCCTGAAACCAAAAGCCTGAAAATTCAGAATTCTGAAAACTCATAATCCTGAAAACTCAAAATCCTGAAAGCCCAAAATCCTGAAACTCAAAATCCTGAAAACACAAATAATGCTAATATGCCAATACAAAGACACTAATATCTACCAACTGACCTTGACCCTAACCCTAACCCTAAGGTCCGTCACTATCGCACACTCACCTGACCCGCGCCCTAACCCTAACTCACTTAAACCGCCCCTAACCCTAATTTCTGTCACTATTGCATACATGCCTAACCTGCGCCCTAACCCTAACTCACTTAAACCGCCACTAACCCTAACATAAAACCAACCGCACACTTTCCTGAACCCAACGCATGACCTAACACCACAGGGCTAACAATAGCAAAGCCACAATGACATCAGTATGTCTATTTTGTGTTTTCAGGATTTTGAGTTTCAGGATTTTGAGTTTTCAGGATTTTGAGTTTTCAGGATTCTGAATTTTCAGGCTTTTGGTTTCAGGATTTTGATTTTCAGGCTTATAGTGTTTCAGGCTTCTGATAGGGAACCATGTATATATATATATATATATATATATATATATATATATATATATATATATATATATAAATATATACATATATATATATATATATATATATATATATATATATATATATATATATATATATATATCTATAGTGTGTACGTGTGTGCATGCCTGAATATGTATGTTGCATATATATGTGTGTGTGTGTGTGTGTGTCTGTGTGTGTGTGTGTGTGTGTGTGTGTTTGTTTGCATTGCTGGGAGGGCGTGGTGGTAATGATGATTTTAAATCACTTATCAGGATGCAGAAAATAATATTTCCCACCATCTGCAAGTGCAAACTTTATCTGCCTGATGATGATGTAAAAGATAATCTGTAGAGAATAGCTGATCATCCCAATAAAACCTGCAGTGCTAAAAGAAAAGCAAGATCATTACTGTGGTTTCCACATTACTGCCAGCGTTGTGGTACTAATGAAATGAATCTGGTATGGCTTCAGTTACATAGTTCCATTGAGGGATATTGGTTGCTGGAAGAATCATCTGGGGGATAGACATGAACTGTCAAACTTGTCTCCTTGGTTTGAGGGTGGTTTAATTTACTGTACAACTAGCACAGGGTGGAAACCAGATTGTATAGCAGCATGAAAGGGCTGTTGTCAATCATTTTGGCCTGTCAAGAAGTGCAGTAATACAGCATTTGGTCTGGGTGTGTTTCTGCATGTGATCATTCATATAATGTTGGGCTAGTTTTGTGGCTTCTCAAAATCAGTTCATGGCTTGGATTCCTTCTTTGTGAATTCTACGTACCTTCCATGTGTCATCATGGTTTTTGCTTGGGGCTCCATTTTCCTCTCATGTCTCTTGAATTTGTGAAGCTGTAAACTGCTTATTTGGTTTTATGTTTCATGTGAGTGTGTGTGCCTGTGTGTGGTGTGTGCGCATGCATGTGTCCATGTGTGTGCATTTTCATGTTTGTGTGTGTGTGTGTGTATGTTTATCTTGTGAGGTGCTGGCCTCCTGTCCAGGATCAGGATGCAATGTTCTGCCACAATTCTGAGCTATGTCAGCATAAATGTTGGAAGCAGAGTGTATATACATATACATTATATATAATATATATAGATAGATATAAACATATATATAACAGACATGATCTGGCACTATCTGTGGGATGATGGAGCAATGTCAATAATATGAAATCAGAACATCTGTGAGATAAAGGACCAATAGCACTAATGTGAAATCACAATATCTGTAGGATGATGAAGCAATGTCAATAATTTGAAATCACAAAATCTGTAGGATGATGGAGCAATGTCAATAATGTGAAATCAGAACATATGTGAGATGAAGGACCAATAGCACTAATGTGAAATCACAATATCTGTAGGATGATGAAGCAATGTCAATAATTTGAAATCACAAAATCTGTAGGATGATGGAGCAATGTCAATAATGTGAAATCAGAACATCTGTGAGATGAAGGAACAACAGCACTAATGTGAAATCGCAGTATCTGTGGGATGATATTGTGATGGCATTAATGTAAAACAATAGCATCTGTATCCTGCTCTGATGGTGGAAAGTCATAAAACCCTGACTACAGCCCACTGACCTACATTCACTTAGTGGCTTGGATGACTGACAAAGTGGCTGGGAGGGATGGGCATGCCCATCTTGGGGGTGGTTTTGTGGATGCCTCATGATATGATATTTAGTAGAGGCTGAGGACCTCATGATGAAGGGGAGCGGTCCAATAAGTAGAAAAGGGTGGTGGCATGGTTGAACTCCCAAGGAGGTAGGCCAAAATGTTGCATGCCCCCATTACACATTTGCCCCTTGAAATTACCATGGATACTGTTAATCAGAGGGGGAACAACTAGGGTAGGTCCAAATTAGAAACTCCAAGCCAAAGGATAGACAGCACAATTCCCTAGGCTGCCCTTAGGTTCTTTGCTGGCCATATCAGAAATATTGGTGTTAGTACGGAATAAGCTGGAGTGGTTGCCAGATCTTTTGATGGATATGGAGCACTGGAGATGGCTGTCCAGATAACTTAGAGGAGAAAAAAGAAAGCAAAAAAATAAATATATCATCTGTGGGATAATAGGGCAATGGCACTAATATAAAGTCACAACATCTGTGGGATGACAACATTTTGGCCTCTGGCAGTAATGTTGATGGAGGGCAGAACATCTGAGTGACAGTTGTGGTACAACCTCCTGGTCAACATACTGTGGACACATCATCTATATGATGACCATATTACTTCCTGATAGTGTGATAGTGGTACGTAATGTTCTCTCACAGTTGTATCATATGCAAGTGCCACTGGTGAAGGGGACAATAGTGGTCTGACAGCTGTACCATTATGTAATGGCAGCAGGTAGGTATCTCCCACTTTTCTGACCTATGAAAATGGTACTTTTGACCTACAATAATGTCATCTATTAAGGGCAGTGCATCTGTATCTCTTTGACAGTATACAAAGTGATATGGCATTGTTTTAGTCTATAGAAATGCCATATGTGTGTGTGTGTGGGGGGGGGGGGCAGAGCATCTGTGTAATAACTCTGCAAGTCTGTGATGATAGCAACTCAGTCTATAATATATGTCAGTGCTGTGTATCAGGTGTCAGGGTATATTGCCTCTCTTTAAACGGTTCTGTTCCCTAATGATAGTGTGTAATTTTTTAAAAATATTATAAGGCAACCAGCAATATCCATCTGACACTAGTGGTACTCTGACATAGCATCATGTTGTGTCCTGGCATAATTCCAGTTTTCCCTAGGTGGAACAATTCAGCATTCTGTTGTTGTTCTGACCTGGTGAAATGTTAAAAATAATAGAACAGAGTATTAGTGTGATAACATTGTTAGTTTTTGATGGTAGCATGTACTTACTTGACACCAATCTGACCTACATTATCGGTATGAATAATTGATGGAGCATCTACTTTAGTGAGTGCCTGATGATTGCAACAGTTAAGGTCTGCAGTTTTTTTGTGCCTTCATGGACCTTGTGCTCCCCTGGATGTGAATGGTGGGCGTTAGGGATTGGGTCAGATTACCAGTTCCGTGGCGGTCCCTGTCCCATCCTTCTTAATCCCTTCCTATAGATGACTGGCAGACATGCAGTGGCTACCTGGACAGGGAATGATGTGTATGCTCCTACTCTCATCATCCCAACTTAGCAACATGTGTTGGTTAATACCACGAGTCTGCCCTGGCCTCTTCCATGAGTGATTGTTTACACAATGTAGGCATCACTAATATGAATAGCCATGCCGCCTCCTTCCCTCCAGGATGGGCCAGCTAGTCTTCCTCACTCAAGCCCACCCATTCATACCTGGTCCCTCAAACACCAGTAGTGTATCAAACACAGGTTACCTGGGACACCATCCAGACTTCATCCTTGTAGGACACACGTCCTGACATGGTCTTTAAATACTAGCTTTGTGACATTTTTGCATGATAAAATTCTCATCTGCCATACAGTTGAACAATACCTTTCTGAATTGCTACCCATTAGATAATGTATAGAGTGCAGCTACATTTTGCAAGTAGATGGTGAAACTTTAACTTTTGCGTCTTCCTCCAGACATTCCCTAATCCTGTCACCTTTTACTTTACCCAGTCTTCCTCTCTAGGATCACCTGCAATTAAAAAGAAGTACACAACAGACAAACTCCCAGACTAAGTTTTCCACTCCTGTCATTCTGTAACAAGTTCTTAGTGCCCAGGAAATGAAGAAGCTTAAGTTCTCTCATTCCGTTTTACATTTCAATACATTTACTCCTATCCATTTACTTTTTATCATATGTGATGAAATTCCACCTAAACTTGAGTCTCTTATCTTCACTTTCTTCAAATCAGTTCAAAATTATAAATTCACTGGACATATCAGAGTTAACAACACTAGAAATAATGTCTGAAGCTAAATGGCAAACTGCACATTGTAACATTCTTTAAATCATGGCTGAAAGACAAAGCTAGCATTTCCTCCATCAGAGCTAAAATGTATCATATATCATGATGGAGACCTGAGGAAAGAAATGAGTGCAGTATAGCTACCCCAGGATCTGTATACTCCACATTAATGCAGATATAATGCTGTCATGGTCAGGTTCAGCACAGGTATTGTCACTGTTCCCTTGGTCTGGGAATGGCCTTCCAATTATGCCATTTGTTTTCTCTGCTGGCTTTGCATGTTTTCCCCATTTTTGTTAGATATTCCAGTTTCCACTCACATGCCAAAGATAAGCCCAAAGACATGCTGTGCATTTTTGACTCTAAACTGTCCATAGATTGTGTGTGTGTGTGTGTGTGTGTGTGTGTGTGTGTGTGTGTGTGTGTGTGTGTGTGTGTGTGTGTGTGCATCCACAGAAAACAGGCCTACTTCCATTCCTTTTTTGCATAACAAACTCTATGCATGGCAGCCAGTATTCATGAGGTCACTATAGGAGTTGTATGTGAATCAACAGCATTAGATGAGTAAATGGTGAAATAATAAAACTAAGGAGAATAAATAATAAATTATCCTGTGTAAGACAGTACAGGAAAATACTGGTGATCAGAAAGTACAGCTGTGTACACTTACCATAAATGTAGATGTTTGAGTGTATGCACTGTTGCAGTCATCACATTTGGGTTATCTGCCTGCAGGTAGCCCTCAGCTGGCCTGACTACCAGAGTCTTGGGATTTCTGCGCCGGATGCTGTCGCTTCTTCCATGACGTCAGGTCATCAGGGGTATAAAACATGCAGCCGATGCCATTACATCACTTTTTCTTACCACAGATGTCAAGTGCCCCCCCCCCCCCAATAGGAGGCAATTATAAGGTGTGGAACACCCCCAGCAAAAAGCAAATACACTTAGTATAAGACATGCCAAACCAAAAAGGATAGGTGAAAGCAAAGACAATCAGGGGGCTGGAGGGAGGATAACCAAGAATGCAACAGTGAATACACTCGAATATCTACATTTATGGTAAGTGTACACAACTGTACTATGTTCTTCATGTTTCACTGTTGCAGTCATCACACTTGGGTTGATTCCCAAATCTAAGGAAGTGTGGAGGTAGATTAAGAAGCCTTAGGGCTGGCAATCAGGCCCTGTAAGACTGCTGTGGTAAATCCAACTCTGGATTTAGAAAAGATAGGCAAGTGGTAATGCTTGGTAAAAGTGTGTACAGAGCTCCAGGTTGCAGCTTCCAAAGATGTCCCTAGTAGGGACTCCTCTGAGAAATGCAATAGAGGTAGATGTAGCACTAGTGGATTAAGGTCTTATCCCCTCTGGGCTAGGTTTTCCATGGTGCTTGTAGCAGAAATGGATGCAGTGTGCTATCCATTTAGAAATGGTTTGCTTTGAAATGGTCTTCCCCTCTGCCCCTGCAGCAAAGCTGACTAGCAGCTGGCAAATTTTCTGAGAGGCTTAGTCCTGTCCAAATAGAATCTAAGCTGTCTGTGCACATCCAAGGAATGCAGTATCCTTTCCCCTTTATACCGAGGATTAGGAGAAAAAAGTAGGCAAATGAATGGACTGGTTTAAAGCCACACTAGACACCACCTTGGGCATAAAAGATGGGTTAGTCTTGAGAGAAACCCTGTCCACATGGAAGATAATGAAGGGTTCCACTGCTATAAGGGCCTGCAGTTCAGACACTTTTCTTGCTGAAGTAATGGCTAGAAGTAAAACTGTTTTCCAAGAGAGGAATTTCTGCTGTAGTAGCCAATTCAAAGGGGAGGGGGGAGTAAGTTTTTCCAATACAAAGTTAAGGTCCCAGGCTGGAGTGGGAGCTTTCCTGGGGAGTCTTATATTTTTGGCCCCTCTAAGGAACTGCTTTACCAGAGGATGAGAAAAGAGGGGTGGCTCAGTATTATAGTGGGCTGAGATGGCTGAGTCATGAATCTTAATGGAAGAGAAGGATAGGCCCTTGTGGAGCATTTCTGTTAAGTAATCTGGTATTTGAGGTAAGCTAGGCACTGTTGTGCCCATCCCCTGAGACTGGCTCCAGGAACAGTATCTTTTCCACTTTTCTGAATAGTATTTTCTAGTACTAGGCCTCCTTGCCTCAAGAATGACGTCCAGCACCTGCTTACTGAGGGTTGCTAGAGGTGAGCTCAGGGGATTAGCCAGGCTGCAAGATTCAGGGTCTGAAGCTGAGGGTGCAGAATCTGGCCCCCTGCTGAGACAGCAGGGAAGGAGTCTGAGGCAGGTGTCATGGTTGTAGTGCTGTCAGACTGCGTAAAAGAGGGTACCAGTGCTGGCGTGGCCAGTCTGGTGCAATCAGAGTTGTCCTTGGCTTGTCCTGTTTGATCTTTATTAAAACCTTCGAGAGGAGAGGCAGTGGGGGGAAGGCATAGACTGAAAGGCTTTCCCAGGTAAAGGACAGGGCATCCACTTTTCAAGCTTGACTGTGGGGAGTTCTGGTGCAGTATTTGTTCAATTGATAGTTCTGAGGGGAATCTCTGGTGTCCCCCATCTGTTCCTCAAAAGCTTGAATATTTTGGGTTCCAGTTTCCATTTGTGTGGGTCCATGAGATTTCTGCTTAAGTCATCTGCCAATGACTTTAATTTGCCTGGCAGGAATTGGGCTTGTAGGTGCACTTGGCTGCTCAAGGCTGTGTTCCACAGAGCCATGGCTAGTCTGCAGAGTGGGTAGGAATGGGTTCCCCCCTGCTTGTTTATGTACCACATAACTGTGGTGTTGTCTGTCTTTACCAATAGTTGTTCTGGAAGAAGACGTTCTTTGAAGGCTGTCAGAGCATTCTGTACAGCTAACATTTCTTTTTGATTGATATGCAGGTGCATCTGCTTTGGGTTCCATTTGCCATGAATGCACTGCCCTGCCATGTGAATCCCCCATGCATAGTCTGATGCTTCTGTTTGGGTTTGGGCAGCAGGGGGTAGAGTGAAAGAGAATCCCTTGTTGTGGTTGCAGGCCTCTGCCCACCAAAGGAACTCTGCCCATAGACAAGGAATGATAGGAATTATTGTTTCCGGGTGCTGAGAAAGTTGACACCATAGACTTTTTAGATACCACTGAAGTTTCCTCATATGCAGTCTTGCATATGGAATTAACAGAATGCAAGAGACCATGAACCCCAGAGCTTGCAGTATTTTTCTTGCAGATAGCTGGGTTTTGGTGGCCAGTAGGTTGAAGTAGGTTGTCAAATAAATTTGTTTCTCTAGAGTGAGGAATGCCATCTGGGAAGTTGTGTTCAAACTTGCTCCCAGGAATACAATCTGTTGTCAGGATACTAGGTGTGATTTATTTTCTTTAATGGTGTATCCCAGTGAAGTTAGAAGTCTCTTTACAAATGCCAGGTGTTGTAATAGCAAGTCCTGACTTTCCACCTGAATCAGGCAATCATCCAAGTATGGGTAAATCTGAATACTTCTCTGCCTGCAAAATGCAATGGCTGGAGCTAGGCACTTTGTGAATACCCTGGGTGCAGTAGATAAGCCAAAGGGAAATGCAGAGAACTGATAGTGCATAGAGCCTGCCCTGAAGCGTAGGTATTTCCTGCAAGATTCCCTTATGGGGATGTACAGGTAAACTTCTTTTAGGTCTAGGGTTGCCAGCCAGGCATCCTTGGCTAGCATAGGAAGCAGCTGTTGGAGAGTTAGCATTTTGAATTTGGAAGCACCAGAAAGGTGTTGAGAATAGACAGATCCAGGATAGGACATCAGGAGTTTTCTTTTCTGGGAACCAGGAACAGTCTTGAATAAAAGACTTGTCCCCTTTGTTTTGCTGGGACAGATTGAATAGCCTTGATGATGAGGAGAGAAAGTACTTGTTTTTGGGCCTCTGCCCACAGGTTTGGGGGGAGGTCTGGCCATCCACTTGGTTGGGAGAGAGTGGAAGTGGAATCTGTATCCTAGGGAAACAATGTTTAAAACCCATTTGTCTTGGGTAATGAGTTTCCAGTTTTTTGCTTGTAGGGCGAGTTTTCCTCCTAAAGGTGAAAGTAGTTGAGCAAGGCTTGGAAGAGTTAAGGATAAATCATTGTGCAATTTTACCATGGGGGTGGCTTACTACTCCCTGCTTTGGTCGTGTGAGCACCCCACTGCTTAGATCTGTGCGTAACCTGAGACTGAAGTCTTGGTGGCCTGCTAACCCTGGGTTTGGACTGAGAAGATCTGGAAGGGACTGGAAAGAGCCATTTCTTTGAAGGCCAATGCCTACTGAATCTAGGTGGCTGTACTTGTAAGAAATCTTTAACAGTTTGCATAGATTTAGCTTTTTCCTCCATCCTTTTGAGGACTACTTCTGCTTTATTGCCAAATAGGCACTCTTGGCTTAAAGATGCATCCAGTAATTTTGCTTTTACATGATCTGGCAAATTTTGTTCCTTAAGTCAAGCATGCCTTCTTAGTACAGACCCAGTGACAGCAGCCCTGCAAGATGCTTCTAAGGCATGAAAACCACACTGTAAAGTATGTTTACCAACTTGGTCAGCAGAAAGTGTTAACTCTTGTAAATCTTTCTGTTCTGCACAGTCAGGAAGCAACATCATTTTCTGTTTGATTAGCCCCATAATATGCTGCTGATACTTTAACATATGAAACTGGCAATTTAAAGCCTTAATGGCCAGAGTAGTAGAGGTGTATACCTTCTTACCCCATCTGTCTAAAGTCCTGGAATCCCTGTCAGAAGGGGTAGGATTTTTGATAGTAGTAGCCTTTGGTCCTTGGGAAATTGTCTCTGGATCCGCAGTAGGATTCTTGAAATGGAATTTGTGAGAGTCAGGTACTCTATAGTACCTGTCAGGTTTCCTGGGAGCTGGAGGCAAAGAATCTGGGTTAAGGCTGGATTCCAAGAAAACAATCTACAATCACCAGAACAGGAGGGATAGCTAGAGGCCTGTGCTGAGGCAGGTATAAAAATTCCCTGAGTCTCTTTTTGGATTGAGAATAGTCCTGGCTTTCCCAGCAGAAATGCTCCCTAAAGGTGTGCAAGGTTTCACCAAAAGAAATATCTTCTTGAGGGGAAGCAGAGAGAATGGAATCCTCTGCATCAGAATCCTCATAGGTAGATAAGGGTATTTCCTGGTAGTCAGAAGGAACAGAGATATCAAATTCCTGATCAGAAGAATCCGAAGGAAAATCAATTCTAGGTCTCTTAGAGGGGGAAGGCTGGCTTCCCCTAATTAAGGTAATAAGGTCTTCAGCCATTCTAATCATTTGTTTTTGAGGCATATGGGCCTGAGAATGCACTTTGGTCATCAGTTTCTTAGGCGTAGTGCAAGCTTTAGGCCTGAGGAATTTGGTATTTTTAGCTTGAAACAAAGTCATCGGTTTAATATGAAAATCTGTAGGCCTGAATACACCCTCAGAAGCCGGTGCCTGCACAGCAGCTCCAGACCCATCCAAGGTAGAGAAATCCACAGGTTCCATAATCAAAGAAGCATCTTGCGGCATACTGGACTTTAAATGGGTCTCAGTAGAGGCCTGTGAATCTGTAGAAGTGGGTATCGGGCTGCGGAAGTGTCTCACTGAGTACCAGCGGACTGGCGACTAGCTTAACGGTAGCATCGTTGGCAGTTTTGGACCTATGTGGTCTGTCTCTGTCTTTATCCTTACATTTCTTCAGAAGATCAGTTGTTGGATGGCTTAACAAAGCCATTTCAGAGTATGGAGATTGAGAGCAAAAGAATTTAGCTACAAAAATAGCCCGACGATGAATAGTATGGGTGTTGAACAAGGCACAAAACTGACAACGAGGGACATCGTGGTCTGGGCCTAAGCAGGTGATGCAATAAGAATGAAAATCTCTATGAGGTATTTGCTTTCCACAAGCAAGACAATTATTAATTTTTTCTGACATCGGTTGGAGCAAGAAAACAGGATCCCTAACTGGGTACTTATCTTTTAGAAGACTTGAGGTCTGAAACTTGAAAATGAAAATTTCAGGAGTCGGCCGACCGGCACTTGCGAACTGTTTCTGCTTCAGGCACCGCATGGCAAGAAAGACTGATGTAATGGCGTCAGCTGCATGTTTTATACCCCTGACGACCTGACGTCATGGAAGAAGCAGCAGCATCCTACGCAGAAATCCCAAGACTCTGGTATTCAGGCCAGCTGAGGGCTACCTACAGGCAGATAACCCAAATGTGATGACTGCAACAGTGAAACACAAAGAACATCAGTGATGTGAGAGCTGGAGGTGTTAACCACAGAACCCAGACAGATTAATGGGAAAAGGTTGCAGAACAGCCATTATCATTAGAAACAAATCAATTGTAATGGGAAGGTGTGCAGAGACAACTCTAGGCAAGTTAAATGTATCAGATTTCCAAACACTGTACCCAGCTAATAATGAAACCTCCTTAATTAATTAATTTATTGTTTGTTTGTTTGGTTTGTTTGATTGCTTTCCAGGTAGGTGAGCTGGTCTGAAAACCCTTCTCAGCCAGAAGACAAAAACAAATGGCATGCAAACTAAAGCAACAGGGTATAGTAAAGCTCACAGTAAAATATAGGAAATAATATTGTACATACTTAGGAATATAGTAATTAAGCATAGGTAATTAATGGTAATGGTCTACAGATGAATACAGAACCAATGATGACATAAAGATAATGGACAATAAACTGTATCTACAAAGTAAGCTTCAAGCAGCAAAGATGTGGGGATAGTTTAAAAGTTAGATTATCAAAGATGAATATCAAAAAAGCAGAACATTAACAAAATCCCAAGCTCTGATGGTTAGCACAGCAAAGTATTAATAATATAGCTATATTAGAGGTTATATACTAATGTCCCACATGTGCTAGTTCAACACTTATTGAAAATAGAAACCAGTACTGTACAGTACAACATGCTGAGGGTGGAACCCTGAAGAGATGCAGTGGTGCTGGGTTGACGTAACAGCAGATCTGAGTGTGGGTGCACCACATCCTCAGCTTTTCAAGTGAAGAGAAAAAAAGCACATTACTGTAATAAGCTGTTAGCTGTGGTGGTGCAGTGGTTAGTGTTGTTGCCTCACAGCAAGAGGCTCTTCAGTTCGATTTTTGGCTGGACTGCCTTCTGTGCAGAGCCTGCATGTCCTCCCTGCAGTCAAGTGAGTTTTAAAGACATGCAGACATGCAGGGCTGTTTGTGCACCTTCTAAGAAGGTTAGGTGCCGGGCTGGCAACTTAACACTGTAAAAACCCCACTTGCAATCAATCTGCGGATGGGTGAGCTGCTGTGGTGACCCTTAACGGGAGAAGCTGAAATACATTGCTTTTACTGTAGTAAGTCGTTCGCTACATTGTAAGTGATTGGTTTGTTACAGTTAGATCTACACCCCCCCCCCCCGCTCCAGCCATTCAAGTCACATTTCTGTGCCCTGCTTCCAACCCTCCCTCAACATTTAATTTAAAAAACAATTAAAATCTTCTTTTTAAATTATAGCAAACTGCTTACTACAAATGCCTGCATGGAGCTCTATGACACTCATGTCTTGGTTAAAAAAAAAAAACACAAAATTTTATTACACTTTTAAAGTTCAGCAAACTGCTAGCTACATTTGCTACACAGTTTAGACCACACATGGAGCACTACATCTATCAGGTTTGACGCCAAACGCAATACTGGGATTGGCTGATTAGGCCCCACCAACACTTTGCCCCCAGAACAGTTGCCCCCTAGCCCCACCCTAGCTGCGGTGTTATTGATCAATGTTTTTCTGTATGACCCTATCAAAGACTGAAGTTAAATCTATATAAATGATATCACAGCACAATTTTTCATTTATACCTGTTATTATATTATTCTAGATCATCATGTTACAGGTAGTTATAGATCTATTTTCAACATATGCACACTGATATATGGTTTCAAGCCCCAATGTGTCTAAGTCTGATAATAATTTATGCAACATAATCTTCTCCATTACCTTTCCACAACAGGAAAGTAAACTTATTGGTCTATATGACTCTGTCTTTGCCCTTCCCCCTTTCCCCTTAAAGATTGGTTTAACAAGTGCATGTCTCTGCCTTTCAAGATGGCTTCACACCAATCAACAGCTTTCAGCTCTCTCTCCAATTATGAAAAGAGAAACACATAAATAAGAGCTAGTTGTTCTACCAGCTTGAGTAAAATTCAGTTACTAGCTTGTAAGTACACTGCTTGGATGCCAACAAAGAAGAAATGTAGAAAACCTGAAAGAAAATCAGATTAAAAAGATGAAGAGAAAACACAGAATCCTGCAGCTGTTCAGTAAAAAAGCAGTTCAAGCTTTGATTTTGGTACAAGAGACGGCTTTCATTAATTTAGAGGAAACTATAAATAGTAGAGTTGTGTAAGATGAACTTGTCATAACAGCAGATGTTCAAATGATCACTGCTGCAGTAGCCTTAACGATATGGTTTATATCCTACCATGGATATAACAGCTAGACAGCTTCCAAAGCTTCAGGGTACCCTCCATGCACTCAAGCTGTCAGGCAGCTCAAGCTGAGCTGTCTAAAAGACAAGTTTGAGTGCAAAGCCCTTCAGAATGTTTCTGCCAGCAGAGAGAGAAAGAGAGAGGCTCCTAAAAGAAGAATGCTAGGAACAGCAGAAAATAAATGTCCAAACCCTGGCACAAAAAACACACCAAAAAATACAAATGGGATTGAGAGAGGGAGCAGCTAATGCAGCAGTGATCATTCGAACATCTACTGTTATGGCAATTTATTTATTTATATAACATGGGAAAACCTTACTAGGACAGTGCCTATTTTCAGCAGAGGCCCAGGGAGAAACGCTTCAGAAGCATGTCTTTGGAATGTGGGAGGAAACCAAAGTACACCCACGTAAAAGCAGGGAGGATATGCAGACTCTGCACAGAAGGCACCCCAGCCAAGACTCAAAATAAAGAACCTCTATGTGTGAGGCAACAATATTAACCACTGCACCGCCCAATCTCACCTTACACAAATGTTGTTCATATTGCTTACTGATGCAGTAGCCTTAGCTGTATGGGTAGATTACCATAGCTAAATCCAGTATGGAGGCGGAAGGGAAGGGTCCATGAGCCCCTGGAGAATGGCCTTAGCAAAGCTTGATATATACTTAGAGAAGGAAGCAAACTTGTAGGGTTTATAAAAGTATGTACAGAGGAAAAAGTAGCAGCTTCTAGAATATTTCTAGAATCCAAAAAAAGCCATAGATGAAGATAAGATCCTGGTAGAGTGGGTCATGACCCTGCCTGGAATAGATTTGTCATGGTGAGTATAATAAAAGGTAATAGCGCTAGACAACCATTTGGAAATAGTCTGTTTTGACACAGGTTGTCCCTTCTTAGTTTCAGAAGAAATGAACATTTGATCCAAAGATCTAAAAGATTTAGTTCTGTCAAGATAGTACCTGAGTTATGGACATCCAAGGTACGGAGTATCCTTTCTTTTTCATTTTTTGGTTCAGGAAAGAAAACATGGAGATGTATAGTTTAGCTTAAAGTAAACTTAGATGCCACTTTAGGTATAAAAAAGGATTAGTTCTTAAAGAAACCATGTCCCTTATGGAAAATGTTTATGCGCTTTTAATATAAACTTGAAAAATCTCAATGGCAAAAACCATTGAGTGGCTTGTGTATGTTTTTCATATATTAAAACTTCCTTACCTTATGGATTTGTGAGTCATTAGTTTCTGTTTCTCAAAAGATTTAGTAGTGATTACATATCTTACTTGCATGAAAAAGTGGTAGTGGAACAGAGAGTATTCTATTTGTATTATTTTCCTCTAGTTCTTGAGGTAAACTGAGGAGAGGTTGGATATCAAAGAAAAAATTAATGGTGGAAAGAAGTGGAAGATGAGTGCGTGACAAGGAAAGGAAAGGGTTTTTAGGTTAAGCAAGAGTGTTAAGACAGAGCTAGTGAATAGTGAGGGACAGATGTTGTTAAATTAGTGAGTAAATGTAGCCTCGTACAGAGATATTCAAGATGGGGTAGGGATATTTACAATATTTGCAGGTAGTTTAGAAGCATTGCATGAGGTGGAGGCATATATGCCAGTTTAGTTAACAGATGTTAGTCAGAAATAATATTTAAGTTGCGAGCAGTTTCCCAGGGGTTGAGCAAGAGTAAAGCCAAGACACCGATGCATATTTCTTAAGATCAGGTTTGAAGCCATGGAGGTTATTTGTTAACCTCAGCGAGAACGGGCTTGAGTTTCTTACTTAAGTGATGTAATTTGAGTATAGGGCATACCCAGCTGACTTATTGGACTTGTCAGCATTAAGACGTTTGTTTAGTGAATGTTATTGTCTCGACTATGCATAATGCTGAAGGATTCCCATCAGGATTGGGCATTTTTGTGGATTATGTACTATATTTTGGGACATGATTAGCTAGTAATGTAATGAGGCAATTCAAGGCAGTTTTGTTGTGTTAGGACAAAACAGTGGTGTAACCTATAAGGCAGACCTTGTCATTTTTATTGCAGCTTTGTTGTAGTTTAGATGTAAGTGCGGCCTGCAGATTTGTCAGTATTGGAGAGCTGCATAGTTGGAAGAGGAAGGTAGATGCTAATTCTTTCTGGAGCTGTCTGGGATGGAATGTTTGATATAGTACATACTTTTCTCCCCAGGACTCCTATGAAAACAGGTACTTTTGGCCCAATGGACTATCCTGGTTAACCAACTGCAAATAAATAAATAAAATAAAGTGTCCTCCTACCAATAAAGTGGATTCTGTGTTTGTAATCTAATTTTGTCACGCTCCACTTCCATAAAGAAACAACACACAAAATCTACCTTTGACAACCTTTATTAACTTCATAAAAACATCAGGAATTTATTTCATCATTTCAATTTATTAATCACAAGAAAAACATGGTTTTAACCAATCATCAGAGCAGAGTATCTTCACTCACCCTGCCTTGATAAGCAACATCCTCACCTCTGCTCACTTATTCTTAATAATCAAGCAGTGTCTGACTGCTCATTTTTACCCCAAAAATCCTTACATCAACTTACATCAACCCAAACACCAGAGGGGGAACAGAAGAGGGACAAGCATGCCCTTCTTCTCCACCTAAGCACCCCTCCCCACTGACAAAACAATCTTACCTACCCCATAGAAAAGGGGGAGAGAAGGGTGGGTAGCAAGATCATGCCAAAATATGATCCCTAACTCAACTACCCACACATAAAACCACTTGAAGTCCTACCCTACATTTAACTCACTTCTTCCAAATCTTCCCTTAATAAATTAACCCGTCATTTCCCAACCTTAGCTAATCGCTTCTTTCATACTAACCTTAACAACCTTGCCTAACCCCCCAACCCAAACCTACCTCACCTATACCCTGACTTCCTCAGCCTAACTTTTAAACACTGAAGGTGTCCCTTGACAAATTGATTTATTCCCAAACCTCATCTACTGGTGTAACAAATAAAGGGATTTTCAGATTACGTCTCAGCTGTCCATGATTTTGCAGAATGCCCCTGATTTTATCATATTTTTGCCCTGTTCCTGATAAAATTATTGATTTTCTGATAAATCACTGAGAGCTATAGTCGGTCAATAATGGCATTTATTAGAGCTTCATATTTCTTATTCAAAAAATGCATGTTGATGCAAAAGGTGTTCTATTAACCTTTTAATTCAATACAGCCTAGTGACACCTCCAGCCCTTTCTGCAGTTATATCCTGCTGATACCACTAGACATCAAATATTGCTTGTTCATAATTGCTTTAACAATTCCAAAACCATGCTACAAACAAATTATTAGATAACACTGTAAAGCTACATGACGGCAAACACAATTGAATTGATATCTGACTGTTTTTATTGCAGTCAAATAGATATTGAATATTTGTGTGCTATTTATTTGTATGGTAATAATGTTCGTATTTCTGTAAATATTTCAACAATTAATTGACACAGACTGCTTAGCCTCATATAAGAGCTCACAGCTGCATGCTGAAAATGCTGCTGGAAGTATGTGTGCTGCTTGAATGGTTACTGGGATATCATCAGTTCTTTATACATTACAAAAATATTTACCATGTTTATTGTGGCTTATAAAATGAAGTTTACGAAATAGTATTAAAATGAGTATAACCCCTGTAAAGATTTCTTTGTGCTGAGTAGTTTGCCGTTTACATTTTTTAATAGCGCTTATGGTTCTCGATTTATGAATATTTGTTTGAAATGTTAGGTGTTAACTTCATTTTTTCAAATGCTCAGGCCACACCTGTTGGCAGTTAGAGTACAAACACAAAAGAGCCCCATTGAAAGGGAATGAGTAAGATTAATTGCAGTAATATTAAAGAAAAATGTCCACGATGTTGGCCCTTTGACTCATTATTTTTGACTTTGTCCAGAATTCTTCAGCAAAGACAATGAGAGGTATGATTTCAGTACAACTAATTGGCATGCTTTAGGGGCAGTCAGTACTTTTGATGATCAAGAGGTAGAACAGTGCTGATTATTTTGCTGTGACCTTTGCTACAAGCAAAAGTTAGCGAGTTATAAATTGATTTTTCTCTGCTCCTGAGAAATGTTTTTCTTATACACTAGCCTTAATGTATGAAAAGGCTGCTCAATACTATTTTACAACCACTATAAAAGCACCTAGCTGCTTACTACCAGCACCAAAACAAACCAGCACCTAGCTGCTTACTATCACCACCAAAACAAACCAGCACCTAGCTGCTTACTATCACCACCAAAACAAACCAGCACCTAGCTGCTTACTACCAGCACCAAAACAAACCAGCACCTAGCTGCTTACTATCACCACCAAAACAAACCAGGCGGCAATACATTCATTATACAAACTAATCAAATACCTTGGAACCATTCAGGATGAGACTCAGTTCTTAGAACCAGGTTAATGTCACTGCTAAAACGTGCATCCACATACTTGGAAACCTCTACAGGTTACTACAAGTACTAAATCCTCACTACATGTAGCTAGATATTTGTAACTGTATTATTTACACTGGGTTAGTGCTAGGCTTCCATAAAAACCTGCAATAAATCTGTCATAAAGGGGCCAATGTTATACTTAACTTCTTAGCCAGGACTCATTACAGGTTCTAGCCGAAACTTGATCGACACTCACTACATGATGCCAAATTTTACACCCCTTCTTCACCATATATTCTTTAGTTTAATTATTTTAATTGTTAGGTAGGTGAACTGGCCCTTCTCATGCTTTTTTCAGCCATAACCCAGGCCACAAGGGCAAAGGTAAGTACAAATGCTAACAATCCACATGGTTAACACATAACAATGTTGAATCCATTCTATTGAAACTCGACTCTCTGCAGCTCTGGGAAGGGTTCTACCATGGGTCTGCAGACGGGCAAGTGCCACATTAGTTTAGCACTTGATAAAATACGTGTCAGCTAAACCCATGTTGACCAAATATTCTATCATGAAACTTACCTGCTACCTTACGTGTGTGTGTGTGTGTGTGTGTGTGTATGAGTGTGTGTGTGGGTGTGGGTATATATATATATATATATATATATATATATATATATATATATATATATATATATATATATATATACATACATACATAAAATATAAAATATATACTATTTCATGCAGCCAATCAACATTTTTTTCGGAGGTGGGAGGAAACTGATGTAGGCCCAGAAAACATGCAAAATTCCTCAGTGAGAGTGCTGAGGTTCAAATGGAGAGATGAAATTAGCAAGGAAAGGAGAGTAGTATTACTTTAACTAAGTTCATCCTCAAGTCTTGGTAGTACCTTCATGTAATGTCCTCTGTTTTCAAAAAATCTCACCAAGATAACAGTGATATATAGATAGTATTTTATATATCATAGAGATAAGTAGGTTATAAATTAAACAATAGACAGCTGGGTGGCTAGGACTGGAAAAATGGCAGTGTAGAATCTTCAAGACATGGAAACATTCCTAAAATGGGGGTAGGCTAGGTTTAGTGGAAGAATGTCCCCCCCCCCCACCAGTTGTTGAATGAAGTAGTAGTCCACAAAAACTAAAAAAAACTGACCGGTCAAAAATAGCTTTAAAAACGACAGAGTGGACTAGTGAGGATAAAGAAGAAATCATAAATAGTTAACTATTATGCAAGAAGCCAAAAATATCCAGATAGAAGATATTCAGAAAGATTAAGAGAGAGATTAAAGTAAAAAAAAAATACTTGCACAAGAAAAAACTGCCCAAAGCTTCAAATAAAAATGTGTGTATACTAATACAATAGATCTATCAAAAATATTATGTAGAGAAATAAAATTTAGTCCAGCTTGGAAAAAAACAGACAGAGGAACTGCAAAAATATAAAGAACAATATCCAGAGATTTTTGAAAGGAATAAAAGAAATTTGGGCATGGGAAAGAAAAAGAGATCTCATATGGTGAAATATTTATGCAAAGAAGAAACCTAAACTAATCAATACAAAAAGTAGCTCCAGAGATATTTGAAGAGGAGTACAAGTAAAGGCACACAAATATGGAAACTTTCATAATACAAAAAATAAGAAACAAAAGGGAAATGCTGAACGGAGGATTAGTAAGGTAGAAATTAAGCAAATAGAAACTGAAGTCATGGATTATCTGCGACATCAAGGATTTAGTGTTGAAAATCCAACAAAAGCAATGTCACAGCTTGTTAGAACAACGATTCCCCAGTTTAAAGAGGGATGCATCTGAAGAAGAAATATGGACATGGTTTAGAAAAAATTATCTATTATGGTATTATATTTATGCAAAAGAGAAAGCAAAACTAATCGGTATAAAAAGCTTTACAAAAATACTTGAAGAAAAATATAGGCAAAGGCACCTGGATATGGTAAATTTTACAATACAAAACAAAAAAAATAAAGAAAAGAAAGGTGGAAAGTAGGAAAGAGGATTAACAATGGATAAGTTAATGAAACAGAAACTGAAGTTCTAGATTACCTGCAAAGTGAAGGATTTAGCATAGAAAATCCAACACAGGTAATGTTACAGGATGATGGAACCTGGCCCCCAAAATTAAAGAGAAACAGGTTGAGCAGGAGACATCTGAAAACTTGCCACATAATGATGCTCCAGAACCTTCTATAGGAAACTAGTACAAAAGTTCAGTGAAGTTACACAGCAAGGGAAGGAGAAGGAAACAGTGGAAACTCTGAAACAGGCCATGTTGTGGAGCGATGGGCCAATGAGTTCCTATATGAAGGAGTAGAAGATGATGCAGAATGCATCTGAAGAGGATATGCCACAGGAAGATGTTCAGGAACTTTCTGTAGACTGCCCATAGGAAATAAATAGCAAAGAATGTGCTCTCAGCCTAGAAGAAAATGATGTAAACGAAAAGCTGCTTGATTAGATAGAGATAGGTACACATATTAAGACTGATAAAAGAAATACATTACAGTAAATAAATAAGACCCAAAATATTAGAAGTTTGGTAAAACAGATGAACAGAGTAATTAGGACTATTGAGAGAAATGCATGTGATATAATAGAAATAAACAGGATATATTGCCGTGCAGCTAAATTAATAATAAATAAAGTCTTACCACAAAAATATTGAACAATAAGGGGAAGTGAATGGGGAAAATAAAATGCCACCATGGAAGCATAAAACACTATAAAGCAATTAATACAAAAGATGCATCACTATTAGAAGAATATAGAAGAGGGAACTGATCAACAAAAATACTTAAGATAGATGCGATAAAAGCAATGCACAATATCAGAACAGACCAGGATCTATCATACACTATTTCAAATAATCTAAAGATATCAGCACATATGGAAAATCTTAGAAGGTATGCCGATAAATAATGGAAAACTACAATATAAGTAATTAATTGATGACTCAAAAATGTTTTATAGAGAACTGGGAAACTTAGCAAAATGAATAGAAATACTGCCAAAAGAGAAGAAATAGACACATTTTGGAAAAATATTGATGAACACCCTGGGGGACGTAACAATGATGGACAGAAAAATTAAAAAAAACAGTAAGGAGTTCAAATGTGGATGATATGAAATGTGATGAAGTAACAGCAAGAAAAACTGAAACAAAATTAAGAAAAGCTCCTAAACAGTAATCTCCAGGCTCATATGCAGTACATAACTTCTGGCTAAAGGTATTTAACATCTTTATACAAAGAGTTAGCCCTAAGTAAGAACTACTTACATGCCCATCCTGAACAGACGACAACCTGGTTAACAACAGGAAAATGATATTCCTCCTTAAGAATGAAACTGGAAGCCATTCTAAAAACTAATGACCAGTAACTTGTCTTCTGATGATATACAAACTATATGCACTGGAATTTATGATGACAGAGTCTATAGTAATTTAGAAAAAAACCTCAATCAAGGCAATAGAAAAAAAGGGTAACAAAAACATCATATGGAACAAAGGATCATTTGTTGCCAAATAAAGCCATAACAGAGAATTGTAAAAAAGAGAGAAATCTAAGTATTGCATGGATAAATTACAAAAAAAGCATTTTATAGCACCCCGCTTCTTAAGTATTCTTTGCTGAAGTTTATTCTCATTGCTTCATGTTTTATTGCTGATCCTTCATCAATTCTCAGATATTTATACAGTCCCTCCTGCTAAAGTTCCTTTAGATTACATTCCTGTCACAGGTTGCTATTTTCTTGGAATTACAACTTTCCTGTTTACTTAACAGATTAGGCCATAGTTCAGTTTGTCCAGAAAACATTTAAAGATGTTGCATCTACTTTTTGTGGGTGACATAAAACTGTATAGTTCATCAGATGTGGAGTTGAAAGCACAGCTGCAGGTGGTCAAAACTTTCTCAGATGCTAGTCATATGATCTTGCTAAATGTGCAAAAGCAGTGTTTAAAGTAGGAAAGTTGCAATGACAAGAAAAAATCATTCTGGGACAGAAATGAGATATAAAGGACATTGAGCTGGAGGGAGTGTATAAATATTTGGGAATTGATGAAGGATCAACAATGAAACATGAACAAATGCAAATAAAAATCAGTAAGGAATACTTCAGAAGAATAAAGCTAATATTGACAACAGCCTTGGCATCCAGGAATAAAGTCCAAGCTATAAATCAATTTGCTCTTCCTGTTCTAACTTTTTTGGTGGTGATTGACTGGCTTCAAAAGGGCTTGGATCAATTGGACAAGAAAACAAAACAAAAAAAATTAATGCTTAATACTTATCAAATGATATATAAAAATATGTATATACCAAGGTTATATATATATATTCTTGGCTCTGAATGTAGATCTACAATCATGGGACAGCATACATATTTGCTGACCTCATCAGATCCAAACACAATGAAAGTTTTAATACATGAGGAGAAGAAGTCTGATGACCTCTCTGCTTAGATTAACAGAAGCATTCTGGTGTCAGATGGGAATGGAAATAAAATCAGAAGTAGACAAAACTGAGATAGCAAATAAATGTGCCAAACAAAAGAAAGAATATAAGGAGAAGGATCAGATGAAAAGGAAAGCAATGTAGAAAAGGCATAAATATTGTGGCAAGTACAGAGATCTCCTGGAGCAACCTCGTGTTGATCAGGATTTGACAAAGGAATGGTTAAAGACAGGTGAGTTGAAAGCAAAAGATGAAAGATTAATAATGACAGTCCAGAACAGTAGACTGTGTACACGTTGGTTTACAAAATCTGTTGAACATGTGGGAGAAACAGAAAAATGTAGGTTCTGTAAAGAAAAAGAATTGGAAACGTGTGCATCTTGTTGCTGGGCATGATATACTCATGGCATAGGCCCTGTACAATGAAAGGCACAATAATGTGTCAGGACTGTTGCACTGGGGATATACAATATAGAAGTAGCTGAGAAGCATTGAAAACATGAACCGCAAAACATAACAGGGAATGATGAAGTGTACATTACGTGGGACCGCCCACTATCAACAGTTAAAAAAAAAACAGATATGAGAAAACCAGATATAGTAGTCCAATTAAAAAAAGAAAACAAATGAAGTATTTATTACTGAAATTACACCTAGTGATTCCAGTGCCTTACGTACAGAGAGACACTACGTCATAAAATATCAGGATTTGCAGGCTGAAGAGAGAGAAATGTGGAAGAAAGATACTCAGACAGTTTCAGCAGGAGGAGGAGGAATGGGTCTGATAAAAAATAATTTACACTTGTACTCAGTTATGCTACCAATATATGCAATTTTGTATGAATTATAGAAGGAGGCAATTCTGGGCATACTCCAGATGCTGCGAGGATTTGAAACATCAAAGACTGAAACAATACAAATTTCATAAACTCTAATTGTACCCTGGCATAGGGATAGAGTCCATTCCTATCATGGTATTAGAAACCCAAAAGAGTTGGAGAAATTAACCCGAGAGAGAGTGACCACATTTCATGTATCTGTGCGACATACCTCATTTCCTTGTTTGGCACTGTTTTACTAAGGTAACTAGAGATAATAATCTCTCTGGTGATGTTTTATTTAGAAAATCTGTAGATAATATATGGCAGAGTCATCCTTGCCAAGTAAAGAGCCCAAGTAGCATTTATCCTTTCAGAAATGTTCTTCAGTTAATTGTGCTTGCAAAAGAAGGCACCATGTAAGGCTATAAGAAAGTTTTGGATGTTACTGTATATCATCCTGATATTTTAACCCTTTACTGTTGTATACTTGCTCTGTCTGGGACTCCTGAGCTTTCTAGGTTCCTGCATATGCATGCACACTGCCTTGCAGCATCTGCTTTATTCATCTAGCTGTATCTCTAGGGTCTATATTAATTCATCAAAAACTAATTCCAGCAAACAGCTGTTCATTGAACACAAACCAGCAAAATGTCATTCACTGAACGTTCACTTCAATGAACAGTTTTCTAAGGGAAGGGAATTACTTGTCCCCCACACCAACCGTAACAAAAACTACATTATATCAAACCCACCAAGGTGGGGGCTATGCCCACCACACCCACTACTCATATATATACATATATATATATATATATATATATATATATATATATATATATATATATATATACCAACTCCAAGATCACACTACAGTGGGGAAAAGGGCAAATTTCCTAATGCTGGCCAGCTAACACCTTCCTTAGAATAACATTCACTGAAGTGAATGCACTGGTTTGTGTTCGATGAACGGATGTTTGCTGGATTTAGTTTTCAACAAATGAATACAGACCTGTATCTCTTAATACTGGCTAATTTTCCATTTACCTAAACTGCCTTCTGTAGTTAGTTTGAATGGTGACTAAAGTTGTCTTCTATTGTTATTTTAAGAGGTGACTAAAACAGTCTTCTACTGTTAGTAAGTGATTACTTCATCAACTCTTACAACCCTATGTGACCTTCTCCA
Organism: Protopterus annectens; assembly: GCF_019279795.1. Lineage (NCBI taxonomy): Eukaryota > Metazoa > Chordata > Ceratodontiformes > Protopteridae > Protopterus > Protopterus annectens. Next base: position 634,342,755 of record NC_056745.1, on the reverse strand, counting down.
TAACCTCCACACTAATTCATGTTTCTCTCACAAACTATTCTCTGCATGCACTTCCCCATTCATCCTAACTTGTTACACCCCTGCCCCTCTAGCTAATATACCCTTATGCTTTCATATTTCTCCCTTGACTATGTAATACACTACTCTGTTATATACAACACTCTAAATAATACCTCATTCAGTTTACGCTCTCACTATACTGCATATACTTGCAGTATACATGAATTCACATTAGAACTTCTCTTTTACTGTACGTAATGAAACTACTCTGCAAATAGCTGTCAACTGCTTTTGATTGTCTCACTCCAACTAATTGACTACAAACATACTTTTCAATAACTTGTAACTCAAAGACTGTACATTTTATATTGAAAAATTGTTTTCCTACTTTAATTATTGTTCTATTTTTATATTCTATGTTTTTGTTTATTATTGAGGAGCTTTCCTCCCTGAGCCTCCGCTGAAAAAGGGCAATAGCTCAGTCGGACTAACCCGGTCAACAAATGTCAAATAAAAAATAAAAATAAATAAATAAAATTGTCTTTTACTGTTAGTTTGAAAGGATATTACAATTAGGTTGCACATTTCTGTCTCCACAGAGCAAGGACTATCTAGAACCTAATTTTATTATTAATTATATATTGTTAAAGTTTGCTCTTCATTTTCTGTTGAGCAGTAATACACTTGCTGCTTTATCATGCCTATATTTGTATATATTATCATTATGTGAGGCCGTTACTATACCTTGCTTGCTTTATGAATATAGTTATGACCATGTGATGTATATAATGGTCATATAATTGCTTAAGATACTTTATGTAACTTTTATTACAATGTAATATATATATATATATATATATATATATATATGTATATATATGTATATATATATATATATATATATATGTGTGTGTGTGTGTGTGTGTAGAGGATTACAATCAGTTCTATGATCATAACTGGCTTTTCCATGTGTTCTAGGCTGGATGCCAAGAAATTAACCATGAGAATGAAGCTCCAGAGATGAATCTAGGCATCCATGTTGAGAACACATAATAAAAAGTTATGCACTGTGACCTGATTATAATGTTTTGTATTGCACAGAGCTTCTCTCTTCTTCATGTACTACTAGTTACAGAAAAAAGAAATGAAAAATATAGGAGCATGAAGTGTTTTACCTGCTTTGAAAGCTGATAAAATAGAGACAGCAGTGCACATCTCAGCTTCTTTGCTTAAGAATTCTGGACAAACCAAAAAAAAAAAACAATTTGTGATGGGAGACAAAGGATCAAATTCATGGATAGTTTTTAAATATTGACAATATTTACATAAGAAGTTAGTAGAACAGGTGTTGGATCAATATGCATTTTCTGAACAAGTAAGAAGTATATAACTCAAGTGGCTGGCATTATTGATTAAATGTACTCCTCAGTAATTTATTAGAAAATGAAAAAAATATGAAGGACAGAGTAAAAATAGGATACAAACTTAGGGAGAACTGACAGGCATGGACAGCAGGCAGAAGCAAAACTTTTCCTTCTACTGCTGTTCTTTGCTGGATGCCGATGCCACTGTCTGCTGTTAGTCCTTAGCGTGAGACTTTATCACAGTAGTGCTTATGGTATGCTTAACAATTCTTAAACACCACCCTGAGAACTGTTATGATTGGGTCTCACACTAAGGAAGCTGCTTGTGAGTTTATCGTTTTCCCAATACGCGAGTGTAATCTCTGCTCCCTGCATGACATGTTTTGTGATTCTGTATCATGCTGTGTGACACTTATTTTTATATATGTGTGGATCTTTTCTTCCAGGCCTCCTCTAAAAATGAACAACAGATTAATATGAAATAGCATGTTTTTTTTTTAAGTCGACAAGCCCACTGGACACACAGACCCATTTTTGGGATAACCTGGTAACAAGGAACAATGTCTGTTAAAATGACTTACTAATGTGTTATGTACGCTTTATTGTTAATTTACTTTATTTGCTGCCTTTTTGTTTATATATATATATATATATATATATATATATATGTGTGTGTGTGTGTTTTGCTAGGTATAAGTTCTGCTCTAGTATAAACTCAATTGAAGTCGTGTCTGAAGTGTCACTGACGTCTGAATACAATTCATGCCAGCAAGACATAAACAAACAGATATTTCTTAGGCACTTCTGATCATCCCAGTTTAACACAACTCTAGTTCAAGTGCCTGTAACAAGGGCTCTTTATGCAATACTAATACATACAGTTAACTAGTTTTGCTCAGCCACTTTGCTATGTATTGCTTCAGTGAACCAGCTTACTTTTATTATTATATACCACTTGTTATGTATGCTGTGTACAAGAACACAGTGCCTTAGTTTACCTCTTGTATATGTCTTGTAAAATTATCAACTAGTTCTTGCAAGCTACCCGCACAAAAAAAAGTTGGTTTAAATAATTGCTTTGGTTTAGTAGTAATCCTTACCTGCGAGGTGTGGCTAATCCCAAGATTACAGATAATTAGAAGGAGCTTAGGTGGTTTTACATTTGTGCAGATAGCCCTAGGACTCTAGCTGGTTGATGTTTTGGTTATAGAGCATGCTGTCTCCACCCAGAGAGCTCCACCTTTGTTGCTGGAACAATGGTGTGTCTACTTGGGAAATAAACAGTTTAAATAAGGGCTGTGGCAATGCCAATGTACAAATGGCAGGCACTGATCATAGTAACTGAGGCTATACCTATCATGAGACCAGCTCCATGCACAAGCTAAAATGCTGTTTATTACTGCATAATTAAATTCATAACTCCACTGGCCTTTGTACAAAGTGTTTCAGTAACATGCTAAACACAATGTTAAACTGTTGTTATGCAGATGAAATCAAGACGCAGATGAAATAGTTGTTGCACTCACATTAGATACATAAAACATTGTGTATTGATCTGTCTTTCTAACTGTGTTTCTAATCTGATTGTGTATAGTGCAGTTTGCTGGCACTATTATGTCATCTTCCTAATTTAGATCTTTCTCTGTGACATGGCTAAAAAGAAAGCATTTTCACCCAGTCAGCAATCTGACTTTCAGTCTAACAGACCCAAACTGGGTCAGCCTTTTATTTGTAATTCTTTAGGCACATGCTATGAGTGAAACAGCTCTCTTTCTATTTATCTGTGGGAAAAATGCAGCTCCTGGCTTTTTGCTAATGCTTAATTGCAAAATGCTGCTACAGGATACCTGAAGACAGTACAGGCCATTGTTCTCTACTTCAGGCAACAAGCAACTGAACATTGATCCCTCATTTTAAGCAATGTCTCAAGAAAAGCAATAAGAGAGCAGAGTGAAACAGCCCTGCACTCTTTTGAGACCCCTTGTCCTCCTGACTTGGTGTTTAGGAATAGGTTATAATAAGACAAGGACAGGTTGGGAAGATAAATCCCCCAAAAGTGGGGCTACATCAGGGATGACTTCCTCGCCCACAAGGTAAAGTCCTTCCTGGAGGGAATGTTATTTAAGTAAAAAGACCTGGTTTTCATTTGTTTATTAGGCCGATCCTTGCAGACTCTTCAGCGAGGACTCATGTCACACAATTGAACATTTTACAGAGAAGCCAGTTTACCAAAATCGCTTAGAGTGGAAACCCACATAGACACTAACCAGTCTTAAAGCAGACTGATCAGAGGTCAAGAGCAAACTAAAGATCCTGGTGGCAAGAAGCAACAATGCTACCCCAAATACCACCATATCTCACTGAAACTAGTAAACTGTCTAATGACATTTCACAAACAAAGCCCATGTTATTGTAACTACTACAGAGACATTTTTATCAGCTGCATTTATCAGCCTGCAGGTATATGCTAAGCAATTGCTTGATACCTGGAAATGAAGTACAGCACAAGAAGATGAAATAACAGTAACAGTGAACCTATGTTTTCCTTTTTATTAAATGAAAACAGAGTATGTATACATGGTAGAGAGAGAATTGTGGAAGGGGAGTATAAAAAGCAGCAGTTATATTAGAGGCACTTAGACACTGAAATTAAAAAAAAACAAATTGTAGATGATGTTTACTGGGAAAGTCCAACTTGGAACAAAGCCACTTTTTAGCAGAGGCCCAGGGAGAAACACTCCAGACACGTCTTTGTAACATGGAAGGAAACCAGAGTAAAACCCACATGAATGCAGGGAGGGCATGCAGACTCCACACAGAAGGCACTCCAGACGAGAATTGAACTAGAGAACCTCTTGCTGTGAGGCAACAATGCTATCAATGCACCACTGCACCATCCACTAGATGGTTTCCACTACTCTGCAGGAAAGAACAGTTGCGTAAAATCTTACCATAATGATGTCCTTCTCTGTTGCAGCATTCCGTACATGAGGGAGCTGTCTGCCACAGCCGGCCTGATATCGGCCAGCACAGAAAAGCTCTTCACTGCAGGGCGCATGGTATATCACAAATCGGCAGCTGTCATACGTCAGCCATAAAAGCAAAGCATGCACGCACTAACCTCAGAACTGAATGCCCCAGGAGGAATGCCAGCCTAAGGAAAGGAGAGTGTGAACATCCAAGGTACAGAACCAAACAACCAGGGGGAAAGAGGGAGGTATTGGAATACTGTAACAGAGAAGAGGAGGACATATATCTTTATGGTAAAATTTTACATATGTCCTTCTATTCATCTATCGTGGTATTCTTTACATGAGGGAGAGGGCAAAAGTTCATGAGGAAAGGGTGCAGGTAGAAGCATTGGAGCTCTCCAGAAAGACATGGAGAAAAGCTCTAGCAAAACCTGCCTTAGACCTGGAAATGCCATCCAATTTGTAATGTTTAGTGAAGGTTTGCACAGAAGTATACATAGCCACTTCAAGAACAGAGCTAATATCTAGTCCCTTAAAGAAAGCACCAGATGAAGCTACAGCCCTTGTGGAATGTGCCCTTACAGATGAGGCAAGGGTCTTACCATGATTCACATAACAAAATGAAATTGCTTTAGAAATCCAAGTAGAAATAGTCTGTTTGGAAACAGGCAATCCCAGAGCCCTGGGATGACAGGAAACAAAAAGCTGGTTTGATTTCCTAATAGGTTTAGTCTTGTCTATTACTCTAAGTTGTCTGTGCACTTCTAGGGTGTGCAGCACCTTCTCACAAGAATTCTGGGGAGAAGGAAGGTAGGTAGGTAAACGAATGGACTGGTTGAGTGACAACTCATTGACTACCTTGGGCATAAAAGAAGGATTGGTACACAAGGACACCCTGTCTTTATGAAAAAAAAAACAAAAATGGGGGAAAGGCTATTAGGGCCCAGAGTTCAAACACACATCTGGCTGAAGTTAAAGCAAGCAGAAGCACAGTTTTCCAGGAGCAGTGTTGCATGGAAGCTGATGAAGCTGGCTCAAAAGGTGGGACAGTCAGCTTTTCCAGTACAAAATTAAGATCCCAAAGAGGAGGGATATGTTTCCTGGGAGATGTAATGTGAAGGATGCCTTTAAGAAATTGTTTAGCCACAAATCTGCTATGGGGGGTGGGGGGGATAAAGGCAGACAGGCAGAAATTGCTGACATGTGGGCTTTCACTGAAGAGTAGGCCAAGCCAGCATTGAGCAATTCACACAAACAAGAAAGAACCAAGGGGACTTCCAGTGATAGTTGATTCTGGTTTTGTGAGAGACACCAAAGTGAAAATATCTTCCACTTAGATAAGGTAAGATTTTCTGGTATTGGATTTCCTGGACTCCTGCAGGACCCTTACCATGTCCTCAGAGAACAGGTGTCTATAAGGAATTAAAAGCCTATCACCCACAGAGTCAACTGAAGGGTAGACAAATGGGGATGGATGAGAGTTCCTTTTGTCTTGTGTGAGAAGGTCCACCCTGTGAGGTAACCTGTAGTGATTGCCCTTGGCTAAATGCAGGAGAAGAGGGAACTAATGTTGGCTTGGCCAAAAGAGAGTCACCAGCAAGATTTTTTGGTTGTCCTGCTGAATTTTAAACAGGAATTTTGGAATGAGTGTAACAGGAGGGGAAGCATACAGAAACATCCCCTTCAAAGAGAATGAGAGGGTGTTCACCTTCCAAACCAGAGGATGTGGAACTCTGGCACAAAACTGTGGATGTTGTCTGTTCTTGGGGGAGGCAAAGAGATCTACTTGAGGTATATCCCACCAATGACCAGAAACACATCCCTTTGAAACATTCATTCATGGGACTGCATTAGGGACCTGCTCAAGGTGTCCGCCACACAATTATGGCTGGATGTAATGTACACTGCCTGAAGAGTCACCTGTTATTGGACTGCTAGCTCCCAAGTCTGGAGTGCCAGCCTGCAGAAAAGGTAGGATTTGGTCCCCTACTGCTTGTTCACATACAAGAGGACTGTCATAATATCTGTGAACAGCTTTGAATGTCCTGGAAGGAAGAGAGATGAAAGGTCTGAATGGCTAGTAGCTGTGCCCTCATCTCCCTTACAATGATTTGTTTCCATTGCTGAGAGGGGGACCATACCCCTTGTGCTTTCAAATTCTAAAAGGCTGCCCCCCCCAGCCCACATCTGAGGTGTCTGTAAACAGCTCTTGGATTGGTGACAGAGGGTCCAAAGGAAGTCTTGGGTTGAGTGACACTTGTTGGATTTACCACTGGAGTTCCTTCTTCAGACAGGGGATGACAGGAACTGGAAACTCCAGAGAATGCAAATGCTGCATTAAAACTGACTTTAGGCACCACTGGAGATTTCTCATGTGAAGTTTGGCCAGAGGTAGCACTGGAATGGTGGATGTCATGAAGCCCAAAACCCTGAGGAACTCTCTGGCTGAAATGGGGTGCAGAGGCAGAAGGCTTTGGAAGTGGGAGACAAACGTCTTCTGAGGAGGTAGAGCAACTCTCATGAGATCTCTCTGTATCCTGCACCCCAGGAAGATGTGGTCCTGAGAGGGTGCGAAAATTGATTTTTTTGTAGTTTATGGTGAATCCCAGACTTTGTAGAAGAGAAATGGCGAAGTAGATGTTTTGTTCCAAGGAGGTTTCCAAAAACAGGAGACCATCAAAATAAGGGAAAATATGGATGCCCTGAAGCCTGCAGTAGGCAATCACAGGAGCTAGACATTTTGTAAAAACCCTTGGTGCAGCAGAGAGTCCAAAGGGCAAGGTAGAGAAATAAAAATGCCAGGAAGTCACAGAGAAATGTAAAAACTTCCTGCAACTTGGGTGGATGGGAATATGTAGGTATGCATCTTTGACATCCAGGGAAGTCAAGAAGGCTTGTGGTAGAATTAGGGGAAACAAGGTCTGAATATGGAAGGTGGGAACCTTCATGAAAGTGTTGACATGAGAAAGGTCCAGAATGGGTCTCCAAGGACTGTCCTTTCTGGGCACTAGGAACATTCTGATATACCAGGGATATCCCATCTAAAGAGAATGAAAAGAAAAAATAGTCCATGGTTGCTCAGCCATTTAGTTGATATATTTGCAAGGAAATTAAAGGAACCAGGCTATCTCTTAATAGAGAAACTCTCATGTTCCGAATACAAAAACAGGCTGAATACCTAGTAACCTAGAATAAAGATAAGCATTTGCAAGCCATATGTCATTCAAATATGAAATTATATTAATATGAACTTGTCTTGTATTGTATATTCACATGCAATTACACATTTGTCTTGAACTTTTGATAAAAAAATCACTGCTAAAGTGTCTTTGAGAAACTCAGACTATATACTCCTCACTGGGAGTTCTGCATTGTTTATCTATAATCCTGTTGGGAACCCTTTATCAAATGTTTTTCTATACATAAAAAGAAAAAAATGGTTATATCATATTTACTGGTTACCATGGTACCACAGGGACCAGTACAAAACAAATTTAAAACTACAATTCTGTTTTGAGTGGTCGGTGCTGTGTCCTGTCTGTGTTCTTGGCTCGATCATTTGAAAGTTGGGTAAGTGGCATTTCGGTAATGTGTAGGGGACCAGTATATATATATATATATATATATATATATATATATATATATATATATAAAAATATATATATATATATATATATATATATATATATATATATATATATATATATATAATATATATTAAAAAAAAATATATATATATATATGTATATATATATATATATATATATATATATATATATATATATATATATATATATATATATATATGTATATATATATATATATATATATATATGAGTTTATAACATTGAAGTCTTAAAACTTTGAATGTTATAATATTGAACCCTATGCAACAAATGCTGAAAAAAGCGAAGCTGCAGAATATCAAATACTTTCCTAAGGAAAGTATTTGGTGGGCCCTTTCTGCAGCTTCGCTATTTCCTTGACTGTGGAGTGAAGGTTACAGACCGGGTTAAGATAAGAGTGCAAATGAAGGTGAGTGTGCGATAGGGACTTTAGGGTTAGGGAGCGGGTAAGGTGGGTGTGCGATAGGGACTTTAGAGTTAGGGAGCGGGTAAGGTGAGTGTGCAATAGGGACTTTAGAATTAGGGAGCGGGTAAGGTGAGTGTGCGATAGTTAGGGACCTTAGGGCTAGGGTTGGGTTAAGCTAAGTGGATAGCTAGTAGTGTATGTATGGTTTAGTGTAGGGTTTTGTGAAATACATGTGTGTGGATTATTTATTTTGGTGTGCTTGTGTTGTGTGAATGTTTGTCGGAACAGGAAATTTTTTTCCCTGGGAAAAAATTCGCTATTCTGACTGTTCGGTTTTCTGGTGTTTCGATTGAATGGGTTCGATATTATAACATTCGAAGTTTTAAGACTTCGATGTTATAATATGGACCCATATATATGATTTCAGTATACGAGGTTACCTGGATGTCACAAGGACAATTTATCACCCCTCTTTGTGGATCCAAACTGCTTTACATAAGATTTTATAATATATCTATAATCTGTTTTGTCTGAGAATAGATTTTAGAGTTTACACACAGTTTATTAGTTTTCATGTATTTACTCCTAGCACAGTTTATGTATCTATAAAATGGTTTCCTATTATTCTCAGTATTTTTATATTTTCTTCAATTTTTTTCTTGATCTTGTCTCACAGTATGTTTAATTTGTCTGTTCAGCTTGTTTATTTCAGTTTTCAAAATTATAGTTTGACCCCTTTTCCACTTCTTAGTCTCCCACCTTAATCAAGTATTTTTGTGTTTATGGAAATATATCCACTTGTCATTGTTTACCTAGATCCTGAAGTTAAACTTTTTTATTTTTTTTTTTTGCATTTAATTTCTTTTTTAAAAGCTTTCTACGTTCTTTCTGCAGTTTCTCCACTGAATGCATCACTCCAATCAGTTTTACATAGTGACCATTTTGTTTAGTATAATCTGTTATTAATCTTCTGTGCACTAGTTTAGATTTCAGTTTAATTATATAGCTACATATTAATCTTTATAATCCCATGATCACTGCACATCAACAGAAGTAAAACTTGACATGAAGTAACAGTACTTTTTTTTGGAAATACAAACAATGTCTCTAGCTTGTTCCTTTCCCTTGTTGGCCTTTTTACAATCTAATCATCTGTTGTTCTTGAGCGGATGTTGTAAACAATTTCCTTACTAATGCTGTTGAACCAATATTATTCCAGCTGTTTCTGGTAAATTTAAGTTTCCAGCCACTGTTATTCTTCCTTCCTGTGTTTCATGTAAGTAATGTATGAATTCATCCAAGTCATCGTCACTTGACTTTGGTGGCCTACACACTCCAGCAATTAGTATATGTTCCAGGGTTGTCTTTACTGTCACAGCTATACAATCTTCATTACTGGTGTTATCTGCAGACTGAAGGTTTTCTAATAGAAAAATGTTATTATTCCCTGTAATCTGTGTGTTGTACAACAAAGCAATGTCCTTTTAGTATGCATTTTCTTTGCTTTATAGACATTAATCAGTTTTTTGATCTTCATTGTTATTTGTTGTGAACTTCTGTTCTTTCTTTTTTATGTTCTTCTATATTCTCTGAATCCTCAGATTGCTGAATACTTGTATCCAGAATTCCAAAACTGTCAGGGGCAATATCTTGTTCAATAGGGGTTGAGTGATCCTTCCTGACAATAGACATTACATTTCTTAAATGTATTCTATTTGCTCTTTGCCTAACATTATTTATCTCATCAGTCCAGTTATCAGTATATGTAACAACAGTTCTCCAAGCTGTGCAAATCTCAGAAGTGTAGTCGTCATCATCAATAAGTCTAGATGTACTGCTAATAATGGTAAACAAATCATGTAACTTTTGACACAGATTATCAGTGTTATCAAGTGTTACCTTTAAATATATATACACTGTGCAAGACATTTGCTTTAGCAAATCATTTATGGCCTACTCATTTAACAAATCCAATTACAGCTACAAATGAGTAAATAATTCTAAAAGAAAATGATATTCAAAATCAGTTACCACAGAATTCACAGAGATTTTAAATCAACTTCTATAAAAAAAAAATCAAACAATATACAACTAAATATGAATTTATGTAGAATAAGGTTGATACGCCGACTGTGCCAATTGTGAAAATCACACAAACGTTGGAATTCCTTTACATTGTGTGCAAATGTGCACAGCAGTTTCTACTTACTATCGCTTGCAGTCGCACCTGTTTTTAACAGTAAAGATCAATATATTATAAACGAACACAGGATTATTTCAGATACACTATGGGTTATCCTCTCTGCAGTCTGTGTGAATTTATAGCTGACTAGGACCCTTGGAATGGCTAGAGTTTGCCTGTCTAAACCATATCCCTTTCTAACAACAAGCAGTGAAAATTAGAGGTAAAACAAAATATAAATCGAAGTAAACCTTCTTATCTGCAAGCTATCCATTTCTTCCTACAAACAATGAAAAAATAAAATATAAATCAAAATAAATCTTCTCCTGCCAGGCAACTGCACGATACAGGACCATTTAAAATAAGCTCTGGAGATGGTGAACACTTGCACTGTACAGATTCATGATGGGGTGGATCACTGTACTGTCCCTCTGGGCCAAAACACAAGTAAACACACAAGCTGCCTGTACCCAAAGTATCCTCAGCCACGTATGCTGTCTTCCTATTTTGTGACACATACCGTGTTTGTTGTCCAACCTTTCCCATAAGCTTTTATCTATCCCATTTGCCTCTGTCCATCTGATATCTCTTCATCCAAGTTGTGCTTGTCGATGCTATTCTGTATTTGTCTGCGTCCACATCCTACCCAAACCTCCTTTCTGAAACTGCTTCCACTTTCACCCCCCTTCCATTATCTCTGTAAAAAAGAAAAAAATGTGACCCTATTCCTACAAAAAAGTTGATTTCAGTCCCCACCATTGTGTATACCTCTATATGTTATCCTTTCATATAACCCTCCGCTTGCTGTTCCATTTTTTCTTATTTTTTCTATGCACAACTTTTGTTTCCTTTTTTGCAGTGCAGCTGAAAATATTATATGGCTATTTCACTTCTTGTGGCACTTAGTTCCATCTTGCTAACAGACATAGCAATGCTGCTAACCAAGTTGCTACAAAACCTGCTTTATATTGAGATATGTGTCGCATTATCTTCTCTTGAGAGATTGTGCAGTGTAGAGCATGACCTCTCAATGAAATGTATTTTTCACTTTTGTGTATATTTTTCACTGCATGTAACTACTTGCAGTGTTTTATTGCATGGCTGTGTCACATTGCATAGGTGCACCTCATTTCTGTATCCTAAAGCATGGCTAGCTGCACATAAGCAGTTGATTTTGATACATGTCTCCCTGTGTTACTTTTCTGTGCCACTTAATTTCACAAGGCTTGTACAGAAATATAGTGTCACCTTCCATGAATCCCATCCTAAGTATTTTTTATTTCTGTAAACTGCTGTCTGTCAATCATCAGCCCTGTCCTGGTCAAATGACCTATTTGTTCCTCATCATTGGAGTGAGGGATAATTAGGAGAAGTCGTCATTAAGATGACCATTAGTGGTGGTTGGAGACATTTTTGTATGATGCCTTGTTCCCAATATGTATCCAGTGTAGTACCAGGGAGGAGATGTGCAGTGGGATGCTGTGAATAGCGTCCTTCATTTCTGCAGGGGTTGCACCCTCTGAGATAGCACTCTCTCTTCACTTGAACCACAAGTAGTGATTCCTCCAGTCTTCACTAGGCAAAATTGGACAAGTCAGTGTAAGCTCATGAGTGTGCATCCTCCCACCACCAGGAGAGGTGAGCAAGGCTATGGCCATGTTTTTCCACTCCTCTCCCTCCCTCAGCCTGGATCTTCCTGTACTGCAGACATTAATTACACTCCAGTCACTTGGGTCACATTCAGGACTCTGTCCTCTGAGCCATGGAGCCAGGTGCCTAAGTATTTTAAACAAATTACATTGCAATTACATCTGCTTCTTATAAAACCTTGGTTGTTGTGATATCCCCATGTCTTCAAGCTCAGCACTTTGTGATTCGACCAAGAAAAGTGAAAGTTATTATTCTTTGTTCAGGATCTGCTGTTTTCACAGAAAACAAACCGATGGGTGAGTAACTTGCTGATAAGACTGAGTTGAAAACATCCACACTGATAAGTAAATTCAGGAAAATGAATAAAGTAAAACATTAACATATCTGGTAACTGTATACTGAGCTACAAAATAAACTAATAGTACATAATAGATGATACAGTGGCAAGCATCACTTCCACAACCATTTTGTTAAACATGAAACCTGCTGATTATATTCTGAAATTGGGAAAAATAGAAGCCAGTTATTTACTGTTGCAATACCTGATCATAACAGCTTTCAAATGTAAAGTTATGTCTGGTTCTTGTAATGCGGTATACATTGCAGCCTCCACAGAACAGTGTTGGCAGCAATTCCCCAGCTTATAAAAGCTGTAATACACTTTGCTCTGACACACAAATAACAAAAGTGTGATGGGGTGAAGTGTTCAATAGCTTTTAAAGCTGTTGCCAGGAGTTCAGCAAGGAAGTTTATTATTGTACACCAGCTTCCAGTATGTTACTCCCAAAATGTATCCCCCTCCCCAGTACAGTGCATGTTTTCTGTGAAGGATATTATTACATTACCAAAAAAGAATAAATAACAAATGATACATGCATCAGCATTTTTCAAGCATAAACTGTAGTTGTAGAAAGTGTACACTGTATCTGCAGTGTACATGGCATATGGCTGGCTACACCCCTTGGCTGTTGACTGTCTGAGTGGCAGTACTAAGTGCTCTCCACAGCTGACCATTAGTTCATAGGTAAGTACTAGGCTATTGGCCCAAGGGCCTAAGTAAGCCTAGCCAACAAGTTTCCCTGGCTTACGCCACCCAAGAAAGTTAATTTCCTGTGCCCCTGTTGAGCAGAGCCACAGAAGTGATTCCCCCAGGTGAATTTCCTATTTCCCATCCACTCATCAAGATTTTTCTTGAAGACTGCTAATGAGGAACTTTGCTTGACATAGATGGGTAGATTGCTCCAGAGTATAGGAAGTCTCTGAGACAGGAATCTATCCCTCCAGCATGTCCTGTTTATTTTGGTGACAAGGTTTAGGTCGCTAGAGCATATAGCTCAGAGGGACTGGGATTTCATTAGGTGTAGCATGTCCAACAGCTCTGGGTTTAACATAGCTTTATATGTTAGGCAGAGATCTTCTCAGAGTAGCCGATATGCTACAGAGTAAAGCTGGAGTTTTTTGAGACAGTCAGTGTAGGGCATCTGTTTGAGACCAGTAATCCTCTTTGTGAGGTACTTCTGTGGCCTTTTCAGCTGCTGCAGATGTCTAGTGAGGTACATTCCAAAAGGTGCGTTGTACTCTATAATGGGTCTAATGAGTGCCAAGTAGAGGGGGAACAATGACCTCTTTTTTTCTGGATGAGAACCCTTTTGTGATGAGGTGTGCCAGGTAAAATGATTTCCTGACTACTGTGGCGATGTGATTATCAAAGGAGAGACTACTGTCCACTTGGGTCCCAAGGTCTCTTATCACACATTTGGTGTTAAGTAGACTGACATTTATGTGGTAGTTCATGGGTACAGAGTTTTTACCAAAGGGGATGACAATGCACTTTTTGGCATTGAGCTTGAGGCCATGCCTCTGACACCAGGCATCTGTCAAAGTGAGGCCCTTCTGTAGGATGTCCACATCATTTGGGGACACGACTATGGCTCCTAGTTTGCAGTCATCTGCGAACTTCATTAGCCAGAGGCCTTCCATGTTAGCCTGTACTTCAAAGAAGTAGATACCAAACAGGAGAGGTCCCAGGACTGAACCCTGTGGTACTTCACTTGTCACTGGTTTGAAGTCAGATTTGGAGTCTACAACTTTTACAGTGCGGGTTCTGTCAGTGAGCCAGTTGGCAACCCATCTTGTGATGTAGGGATTTATACCTAGTTTAGTGAGTTTAGCTATAATCCCAGAATGGAGGATGGTATCAAAAGCCTTGGCAAGGTCAAGATAGGCTGTGTGAACCACCTAAACCCTCGTCTATGGCTTTGGTGACTGCCTCAAAGAAGTCGATCAGGTTCAGAAGGCATGATCTGCCTTTCACAAACCCAAACTGGGTGGGGTCCAGAGTTTGGAGGTTACCAATGTCTTTGTTTACAAGTTCCATGATGATACGTTCCATGGCCTTGCAGACCAGGCTCATAAGGCTAATAGGGCAATAGTTCCCAGGATCAGTGGTGGCTCTCCCTTTGTAGAGTGGGATAACTGTTGCTGTGCACCATTCATTGGGCACAAAGCCTGATGTGAGACTATGATTGAACATGGTACTTATGTGGGGAGCCAGTTCGTTCTGAAGTTCATGTAAAATGCAGCCTGGGATGTTGTCTGGTCCCATGGATGCTGTGTTTTTGGTTTTAGAGTGCAGCTTTTACCTGCATAGATGTGATTACAGGGACTCTGCATTCTTCCTGTATAGATATAGGCCCTTTAGAGGGTGGGGAGTGGGGTAAACTTAGCGGGTGTGGGGGGGGGGTAAACTTAGCACTGAACCTATCTGACAGGATGTTGGCAATATCAGTTGGTTATGTAATTTTTGTGCCATTGTGCTGTAACTCAGAGCAGATCTGGATGTTGCCATTGAGATTCTTGACATAGCTATAGAATGCTTTGTGGTTGCCCTTAGAATCAGTGGCAATTTTGTTTTCATAGCTAGCTTTGGAGGATGTTATAAGGAATCTCAGATTCTTACTGAGGTTGACCAGGGAGCTTCTCCACTCATAGGATTTTACTCTCTTTTGCAACAGTTTCTTCCTTCTGTTGTAGAGTTTGTTTATGGCAGGGGACCACCAGATTGGTTTCCTTTTTTTGGAGGATAGCATCTTGGTTCTGTTTGGGATAGCATGATCCATGCACTTGTGTAAGTGCTTATAGAGTGCATTTGTGTAGGGTTCAGCAGTTGTAACTTTATTGCCCATCTGCATGGCTGCCATGAAGTTCGCCACTTCTGTCTTAAGAAACATGAAGTTGGCTTTGGAGAATTTTTTACCATGGTTTCTTTAATGGTGGGTGGGGGGGATGCGGACATCTAAGGTGATTTGCTTATGGTCAGATCTGACCAACGAGGATTTGACTTCAGGTGTGGAACACCGGTCACGCATGTTAGTAATGACTAGGTCTAGGATGTTGTTGCCCCTGGTGGGGGTGTGGATAAGTTGATCCAGGGCATTGGAATTTATGAATTCCAGAAAGAGTTGAGTGAAGGAGTTGGTACATGAGTAGTTTTCCCAGTTAATGGTGGGGTAGTTGAAATTGCTCTTTATTAAGGTGCTTGGTTGAACCCTAATATTTTCCACTATATCAAGAAAAGAGGATTGGGAATCCTGGAGCATTGTGGGGGATCTGTAGCAAACTACAATTTGGATTGCAGTTTTGCCCAGAGTTAATTGCACTTGGATAACCTCGGATGCATTATGCTGCGCAACTAGCCTGGAGGTGTGGATATCTTAACGAATATAGACACACCTCCGCCTCTGGTGTTTTGGTCCAGGTTAGATGGCCAAAAAGTGTGGTATGAGTTATAGCCTGGTAATGCAGCAGTGCTCTCTAGAGCCTTGAACCAGGTCTCAATCACTGCACAGATATCGATGTTCTCCATTTTAAGGAGTGCCTCGAGTGAGTGCATTTTGAGATTGTGACTTCTAGCATTGAATAGCATTACCCTCAGTTTTTGATTGTCTGTTCCTGTTACGGTGATGAATTTGTCATTTGAACCTTTCCTAAAAAAGGCCCTATAGGGGCGGGAAGACCCTTAGCCAGTATCCGGAATCCCAGGGGTGACAGGTGCAGGCCATCTCTGTCAAAGCTTCATGGTCTGTCGACCATGTTGTCCCAGGCAAACAGATACTGGATCCCCTTAGAATGACACCAGAAGCTTAGCCAATTGTTGAAGTCAATCATTTGTCCTTGTACTGTGGTATAATTCTGGGCGATGGCAGGATGCTACTCAGGGATAGGGTCATAACTGCCTGGGCTACAAAATCGAAGGGCTCTTCCATGACTCTTTTCATGTAGTCCAGGGAGGTACATTTCAGGTCGTTCACACCAATATGAACAATGGCAGAGTCATATTTGTACTTGTTGTGGAGTGACATGAGTGCGTGAGTTATGTGGCAGATCCTGGCACCCGACAGGCAGCTGACAGTAATCTTCTCCTTGTTTAGCCTGGTGAGTGGGATATCAGTGTGCCTGACTGTAGCGTCAGCTATGACTAGTGTGTTGGGTACGTTATTTTGCCTTATGGGCTGTGGTGTATTGGCACACTGATTCTGTGGGCTATGTGTCATTTGGGGTGTGTTGGGGGGGTGGAGGTTGCTTGCATTTCTGCTTTGGAGGTTTCTGTTGCTTGAGCAGATTATTGAGAGCCTCTGCAAATGTTTTTGTGTTTCTATGTGTGGATTTTGGTGGTGTAGGTTTAGAGGGACTATGTGATGAGTGTGGTGTGGTGCAAGTGTTTACCTTCTCCTCTTGACTGTCAAGTTCAGGCTTGGTTGGAGAGAGCTTTATCACCAGTTTGGCTAGATAAGTGCATCTCTCACAGGTTGTGGTGTTGGGTGGTAGAAGGAGAGGGTTGTTTGAGTACATGAAGCAATTGCTACATTGCCCCAAGATGCCCAGATTCATCAGATAGACAGGCGAGAACACTGGGAGCTGACTCTTCGGCATGCCTGAAAAAAACTACTTTCCTCTTGACAAGTGAGGAAAGTGAGTATAAGAGCTGTGTTTCTCTAGACAAGTGAGGAAAGTAAGTACAAAAACTGTTTTCCTCTAGGTAAAGAGGAAGGACATTCCGAGGACCTCTTCTCATCCACCAGGCCTGTCAAACCAACATTAGATTCCTCCAGGTTAATCCTGGCCCATATTCATTACCAGTGAGGAGACTGAGAAAACTAGGGCAGCATCTACTTACTGCCAGGGAATGTTTTCTACTGAATTTTCCAGCACCCTGTGCAGTCCATCCCACGATCCCATCCAATGCCCTGGAGCTAGAATGCAATGGGCCCTGTGGCATCTCAGCCACACCTCCATATGCCCCTCCACCTAAGTCCTTTCTTCTACAGTGCACACCTCTTCACAAAACCTAGCTTCCATGAAGGATCTAGTATGACAGTGCGTCTGAGAGCACATCCCATGACCTCAGGATGGCCACACCAATCTTCCCTGGTGCAGCTGCCTTAAAGAAACAGAGCCAATAATAAAACTGAGCTTACCTGCATCATAGTCAGGGATTTATCCCTTTACACCACTGGGACAGACTCAGCTTTAGCTTCTGTTTCTTGGAAGAGTAGGTTCTAACTTGTTCTCAATAAGTAAATTTCTTGAAAAAGAACAGTTAGGGAGGACAGCAAGAGAAATGCAGGAAAGGACCATGTTTTTTTCTTTACATCATATATTACTACATGCCATCCCCATAACACTGGATCCATATTAAATGTTAACAATTCCTATATCTTGCTAAAGAACTATACACATTACAGTCTTTGAGACATGCAGTTGATCTTCTGACTAGCAGGTCTCCCCAATCTGGCTGATGAACAAGACTTACCTCCATTTCATTTGTTTTGTTTAGAATGCTTTATGCAGGATTCTGCAGAACATTATTATGAACATTCTAATGACCTATGCTAGTTATACTGTGCACAGTCATACAGATTTCCATAGTATAGTACTATATCACCATAAACATTCTTGTTTCTCATGGTAGTGACACTAAGCACAGTCACAAACATAATGCTCCTCTGGCCTTACAGATTTTCCTAGTGTAGTACTATCTCACTAGGAACATTCCTGTGTCTCATGCTAGTGACACTGGGCATAGTCACAGACAATATACTCCAATGGAGTCACAGATTCTCCTAGTGTAGTGCTATATCACTAGGGACATAATTGTGTCCCATGATAGTGAAACTGGGCATAGTCACAGACAATATACTCCTCTGGAATCACAGATACTCCTAATGTATCTCTATACCAACAGGAACGTTCTTGTGTCTCATGCTGGTGACACTGGGCATAGTCGCAGTCAAAATACTCCTCTGGCCTCACAGATTCTCCTAGTGTAGTGCTATATCTCTTGGGACATTCTTGTCTCTAATGTTATTGACACTGCGCATAGTCACAGACAATATGCTCCTCTGGAATCACAGATTCTCCTAGTGTAGTGCTATATAACTAGGGACATTCTTGTATCTCATGTTAGTGACATCGGCCATAGTCACAGACAGTATATTCCTCTGGAATCACAGATTCTCCTAGTGTAGTGCTATACTACTAGGGACATTCTTGTGTCTCATGGTGGTGACATTCATCATAGTCGTAATCAAAATACTCCTTTGGAATCACAGATTCTCCTTGTATTGTACTATATCACTAGGAAAATTATTGTGTCTCATCGTGGTGACACTGGGCAAAGACACAGAAAATGCACTCCTCTGGAATCACAGATTCCCCTAGCTTAGTATTATATCACTAGGAACATTCTTGTGTCTAATGGTAGTGACACTGAGCATAGTCACAGACAATATACTCCTCTGGAATTACAGATTATCCAAGTATAGTGCTATATCACTAGGGGTATTCTTGTGTGTCATGGTGGTAACACTGGCCGAGACACAGACAATATACTCCTCTGGAAACACAGATTCTCCTAGTGTAGTGTTCTATCACTAGGGACATTCTTGTGCTTCATGGCGGTGACACTGGGCATAGTCACAGACAATATTCACCTCTGGAATCACAGATGCTCCTAGTGTGGTGTTTTATCACTAGGAACATTCTTGTGTCTCATGGTAGTGATTCTTGAATCACAGATTCTCCTGTTGTAGTGCTATATCACCTGGGACATTCTTGTGTCTCATGGTGGTGACACTGAGCATAGTCAGTCAAAACACTCCTTTTGAATCACAGATTTTCCCAGTGTAGTGCTATATCACTAGGGACATTTTTGTGTCTTATGGTGGTGACACTACACACAGTCACAGACACAATACTCCTACAGAATCACAGATTCTCCTAGTGTAGTACTATATCAGTAGGAACATTATTGTGTCCTATGGTGGTGACATTGGGCATAGTCCCCAACAATATGCTCCTCTGGAATCACAGATTCTCCTAATGTAGTGTTATATCACTAGGAACATTCTTGTGTCTCAAGGTGGTGACTCTGGGCATAGTCACAGACAATATACTCCCCTGGAATCACAGATTCAACTAGTGTAGTGTTATATCACTAGGAACATTCTTTTTTCTCTTGTTGGTGACACTGAGCATAGTCACAGACAATATACTCCTCTGGAATTACAGATTGTCCTAGTGTAGTGCTATATCACTGGGGAATACCTCTCAACTGTACAGACTTGTGCAGAATGCCCAGATTTTTCCTCCTATTTTTTTGTCCATTTTTCATTAAATTGTGGTTTTCTAGCAAATCATTGAAGATTTAAGCTAGAAAATAATAACAGACATTTGAGTTTCTGACTTCATACCCTTCAGAAAAATCCATGCTATTGCAAAACCTGTTATTCTATCTACTTTATAAGTCTGTAAAAGCAGTATCTAAAAACTGTCCCTTTTTTGGGCCTTTGTCCCCCCGTTAGTTATGGATTTGTCCAGATGTATTGCTGTACGAGGTTGAGATGTATGCACTAGCGACATTCTTATATGTCATGGTGGTGACTCTGGGCATAGTTACAGACAATATATGCCTCTGGAATCAGATTCTCCTAGTGTAGTGCTATATCACTAGGAATATTCTTGTGTCACATGGAGGTGACACTGGGCATAGTCACAGACAGTATACTCCTCTGGAATCACAGATTTTCCTAGTGTAGTATTTCACTAGGGACATTCTTTTGTCACATGGTAGTAGCACTGAGCATATTCACAGACAATATACTCCTCTGGAATCACAGATTCTCCCAGTGTAGTGGTATATCACCAGGGGCATTCTTGCATCTCATGGTGGTGACATGACACACAGTCACAGACACAATACTCCTACAGAATCACAGATTCTCCTTGTATTGTATTAAATCACTAGAAACATTCTTGTGTCTCATGGTGGTGACACTGGGCATAGTCACAGACAATACACTCCTCTGGAATCACAGATTTCTCTAGCATAGTATTATATCACTAGGAACATTCTTGTGTCTCATGGTAGTGACACTGATCATAGTCACGGAGTATATACTCCTCTGGAATCACAAATTCTCCTAGTGTAGGGTTATATCAGTAGGGACATTTTTGTGTCTCATGGTGATGACACTGGGCATAGCACAGACAATATACTTCTCTGGAATCACAGATTCTCCTAGTGTAGTGCTATTTCACTAGGGACATTCTTGTTTCTCATTGTTGTGAACCTAGGCATAGTTACAGATAATATACTCCTCTGGAATCACATATTCTCCCAGTGTAGTGCTATATCACTAGGGACATTCGTGTGTCTCATGGTGGTGACACTGAGCATATTCACAATCAAAATACTCCTCTGGAATCACAGATTATCCTTGTGAAGCGCTACCTCACTATGAATATTCTTGTGTCTCATAGTAGTGACACTGAGCGGATTCACTTCAGAATTTCAAAATTCCAAAACATCGAATTTCATATGATCGAGAACATATGATTGATGTTTTGGAGTATCGAAATTCCAAAACAACCCCCCCCCAAAAAAATTAAAATCTTTCTTACCCTGACACACTCCTGCTTCTGAAAAATTTTCCAACTCCGAGATTGCTCTACAGTGAGGAAAAGGGAAATTTCCCATTCCATGTTGCATGCAGATCTCCGTTCACATTGTCGGGATTCTGAAAATTCGATTATATGGTCTCGGCCATATGAAATTCAATCTTTTATGATTTAGGCATTGTGAAGTGTTCCCCACTAGGCATAGTCACAGACAATATACTCCTCTGGAAAGACAGATTCTCCCAATTTAGTGTTATATCACTAGGAACATTCTTGCGTCTCATGGTAGTGACACTACACACAGTCACAGTCAAAATACTCCTCTTTAATCACAGATTCTACTAATGTAGTACTATGTCACTAGGAATTCTTGTTCTCATGGTGGTGACACTGGGCATAGTCAAGGACATTATACTCCTCTGGAATCACAATATCTCCTAGCGTAGTGCTATATCACTAGGGACATTCTTGTGTCTCATAGTTGTGACACTGGGCATAGTTACAGACAATATACTTCTCTGGAATCACAGATTTTCCTAGTGTAGTGCTATATCACTAGGGGCATTCTTGTGTTTCATGGTAGTGACACTGGGCATAGTCACAGGCAATATACTCCTCTGGAGTCACAGATTCTCCTAGTGTAGTACTATATCACTAGGGACATACTTGTGTCTCATGATAGTGAAACTGGGCATAGTCACAAACAATATACTCCCCTGAAATTACAGACACTTTTAGTGTAGTGCTATATCACTAGGAACATTCTTATGTCTCATGGTAGTGACACTGGGCATAGTCACAGACAATATACTCCACTGGAATCATAGATTGTCCTTGTGTAGTGCTATATCACTGAGAACATTCTTGTGTCTCATGTTAGTGACACTGAACATAATCACAGAAAATATACCCCTCTGGAATCACAGATTCTCCAAGTGTAGTGCTATATTGCTAAGAACATTCTTGTGTCTCTTGGTAGTGACACTGGCCATAGTCACAGACAATATACTTCTCTGGAATCACAGATTCTCCTAGTATAGCACTATATCACTAGGAACATTCTTTTGTCTCATGGTTGTGACACTGGGTATAATCACAGACAATATAGTCCTCTGGAATCACAGATTCTCTTAGTATAGTGTTATATCACTAGGACAATTCTTGTGTCTCATGGTAGTGACACTACACACAGTCAAAATATTCCTCTGGAATCACAGATTCTCCTAGTGTAGTTCTTTATTTACTAGGGACATGCTTGTGTCTCATTGTGGTGACACTGAGCATAGTCACAGTCAAAATACTCATTTGGAATCACAGATTCTCCCAGTGTAGTGCTATCTCACTAGGTATATTCTTGTGTCTCAATATGATGACACTACACACAGTCACAGACACAATACTCCTACAGAATCACAGATTCTCCTTGTATTGTACTATATCACTAGAAACATTCTTGCGTCTCATGGTGGTGAAACTGGGCATAGTCACAGACAATACACTCCTCTGGAATCAATGATTCTCCTAGTATAGTACTATATGACTAGGAAAAATTTTGGTTCTCATGGTGGTGACACTGGGCATAGTCACAGAAAATACATTCCTCTGGAATCACTGATTCCCCTAGCATAGTACTATATCACTAGGGGCATTTTGTATCTCATATATGTGACAATGGGCATAGTCACAGACAATATAATCATCTGGAATCACAGATTCTCCTAGTGTAGTGCTATATCACTAGGGACATTTTTGTGTCTCATGGTGGTGACACTGATCATAGTTCCACTCAAAATACTCTTTTGGAATCACAGATTATCCCAGTGTAGTGGTATATCACCAGGTACATTCTTGCATCGCATGATGGTGACACTATACACAGTCACAGACACAATACTCCTACAGAATCACAGATTCTCCTTGTATTGTATTAAATCACTAGAAACATTCTTGTGTTTGATGGTGGTGACACTGGGCATATTCACAGACAATACACTCCAATGGAATCACAACTTCTCCTAGTATAGTACTATATCACTAGGAAAATTATTGTGTCTCATGGTAGTGACACTGATCACAGTCACAGAGAATATACTCCTCTGGAATCACAGATTCTCCTAGTGTAGTGCTATTTAACTAGGGACATTCTTGTGTCTCATTGTTGTGACACTGGGCATAGTCACAGACAATATACACCTCTGGAATCACAGATTCTCCTAGTGTAGTGCTATATCACTAGGGACATTTGTGTGTCTCATGGTGGTGACACTGAGCATATTCACAGTCAAAATACTCCTCTGGAATCACAGATTGTCCTAGTGAAGCACTACCTCACTAAGAATATTCTTGTGTCGCATGGTAGTGACACTGAGCGGACTCACTTCAGAATTTTGAAATTCCAAAACATCGAATTTCATATGATCGAGACCATATGATTGATGTTTCAGAAAATCAAAATTCCAAAACAAACGCCCCCACCCCCAAAATTTAAATCTTTCTTACCCCCACACACCCCACTTCTTAAATATTTCAACTCCGAGATTGCTCTATAGTGAGGAAAAGGGAAATCTCCCATTCCACACTGCATGCAGATCTCAGTTCACAATGTCAGGATTCTGAAAATTCGATCATATGGTTTCGGCCATATGAAATTCAATGTTTTATGATTTTGGCATTATGAAGATTTCCCCACTGAGCATAATCACAGACAATATACTCCTCTGGAAAGACAGATTCTCTCATGTTAGTGTTATATCACTAGGGACATTCTTGCGTCTCATGGTATTGACACTACACACAGTCACAGTCAAAATACTCCTCTTTAATCACAGATTCTCCTAATGTAGTACTATGTCTCTAGGAATTCTTGTTCTCATGGTGGTGACACTGGGCATAGTCAAAGACAATATACTTCTCTGGAATCACTATCTCCTAGCATAGTGCTATATCACTAGGGACATTCTTGTGTCTCATAGTTGTGACACTGGGGATAGTTACAGACAATATACTTCTCTGGAATCACAGATTTTCCTAGTGTAGTGCTATATCACCAGGGGCATTCTTGTGTTTCATGGTAGTAACACTGGGCATAGTCACAGACAATATAATCCTCTGGAGTCACAGTTTCTCCTAGTGTAGTGCTAGTATAGTACTATATCACTAGGAAAATTCTTCACAGATTCTCCTAGTGTAGTGCTATTTAACTAGGGACATTCTTGTGTCTCATTGTTGTGATACTGGGCATAGTCACAGACAATATACACATCTGGAATCACAGATTCTCCTAGTGTAGTGCTATATATCACTAGGGACATTCGTGTGTCTCATGGTGATGACACTGAGCATATTCACAGTCAAAATACTCCTCTGGAATCACAGATTGTCCTAGTGAAGCACTACCTCACTAAGAATATTCTTGTGTCTCATGGTAGTGACACTGAGCGGACTCACTTCAGAATTTTGAAATTCCAAAACATCGAATTTCATATGATCAAGACCATATGATTGATGTTTCAGAAAATCAAAATTCCAAAACAAACGCCCCCCCCCCAAAATTTAAGTCTTTCTTACCCCCCCGCTTCTTAAATATTTCAACTCCGAGATTGCTCTACAGTGAGGAAAAGGGAAATCTCCCATTCCACGCTGCATGCAGATCTCCGTTCACAATGTCGGGATTCTGAAAATTCGATCATATGGTTTCGGCCATATGAAATTCGATGTTTTATGATTTTGGCATTATGAAGATTTCCCCACTGAGCATAGTCACAGACAATATACTCCTCTGAAAAGACAGATTCTCCCAATTTAGTGTTATATCACTAGGGACATTCTTGCATCTCATGGTATTGACACTACACACAGTCACAGTCAAAATACTCCTCTTTAATCACAGACACTCCTAATGTAGTACTATGTCACTAAGAATTCTTGTCCTCATGGTGGTGACACTGGAGTTAGTCAAAGACAATATACTCCTCCGGAATCACAGTATCTCTTAGCATAGTGCTATATCATTAGGGACATTCTTGTGTCTCATAGTTGCGACACTGGGCATAGTTACAGACAATATACTTCTCTGGAATCACAGATTTTCCAAGTGTAATGTTATATCAGTAGGGGCAGTCTTGTGTCTCAAGATAGTGAAACTGGGCATAGTCAGAAACAATATACTCCTCTGGAATCACAGATTCTCCTAGTGTAGTGCTATATCACAAGGAACATTCTTGTGTCTCACGATGGTGACACTGGGCATAGTCACAGTCAAAATACTCCCCTGGCCTCAAAGATTCTCATAGTATAGTGCTATATCACTAGGGACATTATTGTGTCTCATATTATTGACACTGGGCATAGTCACAGACAATATACTCCTCTGGAGTCACAGATTCTCCTAGTGTAGTGCTATATAACTAGGGACATTCTTGTATCTCATTTTAGTGACACTGGCTATAGTCACCGACAATATATTCCTCTGGAATCACAGATTCTCCTAGTGTAGTGCTATAACACTAAGGGCATTCTTGTGTCTCATGGTGGTGACACTGAGCATAGCCACAGTCAAAATACTCCTCTGGAATCACAGATTCTCCTAGTGTAGTGCTATATAACTAGAGACATTATTGTATCTCATATTATTGACACTGGGCATAGTCACAGACAATATACTCCTCTGGAGTCACAGATTCTCCTAGTGTAGTGCTATATAACTAGGGACATTCTTGTATCTCATTTTAGTGACACTGGCTATAGTCACCGACAATATATTCCTCTGAAATCACAGATTTTCCTAGTGTAGTGCTATATCACCAGGGGCATTCTTGTGTTTCATGGTAGTAACACTGGGCATAGTCACAGACAATATAATCCTCTGGAGTCACAGTTTCTCCTAGTGTAGTGCTATATCACTAGGGACTTGTGTCTCAAGATAGTGAAACTGGGCATAGTCAGAAACAATATACTCCTCTGGAATCACAGATTCTCCTAGTGTAGTGCTAGATCACTAGGGACATTCTTGTGTCTCATGGTGGTGACACTGATCATAGTCACAGTCAAAATACTTCGTTGGAATTTCAGATTTTCCCAGTGTAGTGATATATCACCAGGGACATTCTTGCATCTCATGATGGTGACAATACAAACAGTCACAGACAGAATACTCCTATAGAATCACAGATTCTCTTTGTATTGTACTATATCACTAGAAACATTCTTGTGTCTCATGGTGGTGACACTGGGCATAGTCACAGAAAATACACTCCTCTGGAATCACTGGTTCCCCTAGCATAGTACTATATCACTAAGGACATTCTTATGTCTCATAGTTGTGACAATGGGCATAGTCACAGACAATATACTCATCTGGAATCACAGAGTTTCCTAGTGTAGTGCTATATCACTAGGGACATTCTTGTGTCTCATGGTGGTGACATTCATCATAGTCATAATCTAAATACTCCTTTGGAATCACAGATTCTCCTTGTATTGTACTATATCACTAGGAAAATTATTGTGTCTCATCGTGGTGACACTGGGCATAGTCACAGAAAATGCACTCCTCTGGAATCACAGATTCCCCTATCTTAGTATTATATCACTAGGAACATTATTGTGTCTCATGGTAGTGACACTGATCATAGTCACAGAGAAAATAATCCTCTGGAATCACAGATTCTCCTAGTGTAGTGTTATATCAGTAGAGGCATTTTTGTGTCTCATGGTGGTGACACTGGGCATAACACAGACAATATGCTTCTCTGAAATCACAGATTCTCTTAATGTAGTGCTATATCACTAGAGACATTCTTGTGTCTCATTGTTGTGATACTGGGCATAGCTACAGACAATATACTCCTCTGGAATCACAGATTCTCCTAGTGTAGTGCTATATCACTAGGGACATTTGTGTGTCTCATGGGGGTGACACTGAGCATAGTCACAGTCAAAATACTCCTTTGGAATCACAGATTGCCCTAGTGAAGTGCTAGCTCACTATGAATATTCTTGTGTTTCATGGTAGTGACACTGAGCGGATTAATTTCAGAATCTCAAAATTCCAAAGCATCAAATTTCATATGATCAAGACCATATGACTGATATTTCGGAATATCGAAATTCCAAAATAAATCCCCCCCCCAAATTTAAATATTTCTTACCCCCCCCCACACCACCGCTTCTTAAATATTCCAACTCTGAGATTGCTGTACAGTGAGGAAAAGGGAAATCTCCTTTTCCACGCTGCATGCAGATCTCCATTCACAATGTCGGGATTCTGAAAATTCGATCATATGGTTTCGGCCATATGAAATTCGATCTTTTAGGATTTCGGCATTGTGAAGTGTTCCCCACTGAGCATAGTCACAGACAATATACTCCTCTGGAATGACAGATTCTTCCTATTTAGTGTTATATCACTAGGAACATTCTTGCATCTCATGGTAGTGACACTACACACAGTCACAGTCAAAATACTCCTCTTTAATCACAGATTCTCCTAATATAGTACTATATCACTAGGAATTCTTGTTCTAATGGTGGTGACACTGGGCATAGTCACAGAAAATATACCCCTCTGGAATCACAGATTCTCCAAGTGTAGTGCTATATCACTAAAAACATTCTTGTGTCTCTTGGTAGTGACACTGGGCATAGTCACAGACAATATACTTCTCTGGAATCACAGATTCTCCTAGTGTAGTTCTTTATTTACTAGAGACATTCTTGTGTCTCATTGTGGTGACACTGGGCATAGTCAGTCAGAATACTCATTTGGAATCACAGATTCTCCCAGTGTAGTGCTATCTCACTAGGTACATTCTTGTGTCTCAATATGGTGACACTACACCCAGTCGCAGACACAATACGCCTCTAGAATCACAGATTCTTCTAGTATAGCACTATATCACTAGGAACATTCTTGTGTCTCATGGTTGTGACACTGGGTATAGTCACAGACAATATAGTCCTCTGGAATCACAGATTCTCTTAGTATAGTGTTATATCACTAGGACCATTCTTGTGTCTCATGGTAGTGACACTACACACAGTCACAGTCAAAATATTCCTCTGGAATCAGATTCTCCTAGTGTAGTTCTTTATTTACTAGGGACATGCTTATGTCTCATTGTGGTGACACTGAGCATAGTCACAGTCAAAATACTCCTTTGGAATCACAGATTCTCCCAGTGTAGTGCTATCTCACTAGGTATATTCTTGTGTCTCAATATGGTGACACTACACACAGTCACAGACACAATACTCCTATAGATTCACAGATTCTCCTTGTATTGTACTATATCACTAGAAACATTCTTGCGTCTCATGGTGGTGACACTGCATAGTCACAGACAATACACTCCTTTGGAATCAATGATTCTCCTAGTATAGTACTATATGACTAGGAATTTTTTTGGTTCTCATGGTGGTGACACTGGGCATAGTCACAGAAAATACATTCCTCTGGAATCACTGATTCCCCTAGTATAGTACTATATCACTAGGGACATTTTTGTATCTCATATATGTGACAATGGGCATAGTCACAGACAATATACTCATCTGGAATCACAGATTCTCCTAGTGTAGTGCTATATCACTAGGGACATTATTGTGTCTCATAGTGGTGACACTGATCATAGTCACACTCAAAATACTCTTTTGGAATCACAGATTCTCCCAGTGTAGTGGTATATCACCAGGTACATTCTTGCATCTCATGATGGTGACACTATACACAGTCACAGACACAATACTCCTACAGAATCACAGATTCTCCTTGTATTGTATTAAATCACTAGAAACATTCTTGTGTTTGATGGTGGTGACACTGGGCATATTCACAGACAATACACTCCAATGGAATCACAACTTCTCCTAGTATAGTACTATATCACTAGGAAAATTCTTCACAGATTCTCCTAGTGTAGTGCTATTTAACTAGGGACATTCTTGTGTCTCATTGTTGTGATACTGGGCATAGTCACAGACAATATACACATCTGGAATCACAGATTCTCCTAGTGTAGTGCTATATATCACTAGGGACATTCGTGTGTCTCATGGTGGTGACACTGAGCATATTCACAGTCAAAATACTCCTCTGGAATCACAGATTGTCCTAGTGAAGCACTACCTCACTAAGAATATTCTTGTGTCTCATGGTAGTGACACTGAGCGGACTCACTTCAGAATTTTGAAATTCCAAAACATCGAATTTCATATGATCAAGACCATATGATTGATGTTTCAGAAAATCAAAATTCCAAAACAAACCCCAAAATTTAAGTCTTTCTTACCCCCCCGCTTCTTAAATATTTCAACTCCGAGATTGCTCTACAGTGAGGAAAAGGGAAATCTCCCATTCCACGCTGCATGCAGATCTCCGCTCACAATGTCGGATTCTGAAAATTCGATCATATGGTTTCGCCATATGAAATTGATGTTTTATGATTTTGGCATTATGAAGATTGCCCCACTGAGCATAGTCACAGACAATATACTCCTCTGAAAAGACAGATTCTCCCAATTTAGTGTTATATCACTAGGGACATTCTTGCATCTCATGGTATTGACACTACACACAGTCACAGTCAAAATACTCCTCTTTAATCACAGATACTCCTAATGTAGTACTATGTCACTAAGAATTCTTGTCCTCATGGTGGTGACACTGGAGTTAGTCAAAGACAATATACTCCTCCGAATCACAGTATCTCTTAGCGTAGTGCTATATCATTAGGGACATTCTTGTGTCTCATAGTTGCGACACTGGGCATAGTTACAGACAATATACTTCTCTGGAATCACAGATTTTCCAAGTGTAATGTTATATCAGTAGGGGCAGTCTTGTGTCTCAAGATAGTGAAACTGGGCATAGTCAGAAACAATATACTCCTCTGGAATCACAGATTCTCCTAGTGTAGTGCTATATCACAAGGAACATTCTTGTGTCTCACGATGGTGACACTGGGCATAGTCACAGTCAAAATACTCCCCTGGCCTCACAGATTCTCATAGTATAGTGCTATATCACTAGGGACATTATTGTGTCTCATATTATTGACACTGGGCATAGTCACAGACAATATACTCCTCTGGAGTCACAGATTCTCCTAGTGTAGTGCTATATAACTAGGGACATTCTTGTATCTCATTTTAGTGACACTGGCTATAGTCACCGACAATATATTCCTCTGGAATCACAGATTCTCCTAGTGTAGTGCTATAACACTAAGGGCATTCTTGTGTCTCATGGTGGTGACACTGAGCATAGCCACAGTCAAAATACTCCTCTGGAATCAAAGATTCTCCTAGTGTAGTGCTATATAACTAGAGACATTCTTGTATCTCATATTATTGACACTGGGCATAGTCACAGACAATATACTCTTCTGGAGTCACAGATTCTCCTAGTGTAGTGCTATATAACTAGGGACATTCTTGTATCTCATTTTAGTGACACTGGCTATAGTCACCGACAATATATTCCTCTGAAATCACAGATTTTCCTAGTGTAGTGCTATATCACCAGGGGCATTCTTGTGTTTCATGGTAGTAACACTGGGCATAGTCACAGACAATATAATCCTCTGGAGTCACAGTTTCTCCTAGTGTAGTGCTATATCACTAGGGACTTGTGTCTCAAGATAGTGAAACTGGGCATAGTCAGAAACAATATACTCCTCTGGAATCACAGATTCTCCTAGTGTAGTGCTATATCACTAGGGACATTCTTGTGTCTCATGGTGGTGACACTGATCATAGTCACAGTCAAAATACTTCGTTGGAATTTCAGATTTTCCCAGTGTAGTGATATATCACCAGGGACATTCTTGCATCTCATGATGGTGACAATACAAACAGTCACAGACAGAATACTCCTATAGAATCACAGATTCTCTTTGTATTGTACTATATCACTAGAAACATTCTTGTGTCTCATGGTGGTGACACTGGGCATAGTCACAGAAAATACACTCCTCTGGAATCACTGGTTCCCCTAGCATAGTACTATATCACTAAGGACATTCTTGTGTCTCATAGTTGTGACAATGGGCATAGTCACAGACAATATACTCATCTGGAATCACAGAGTTTCCTAGTGTAGTGCTATATCACTAGGGACATTCTTGTGTCTCATGGTGGTGACATTCATCATAGTCATAATCTAAATACTCCTTTGGAATCACAGATTCTCCTTGTATTGTACTATATCACTAGGAAAATTATTGTGTCTCATCGTGGTGACACTGGGCATAGTCACAGAAAATGCACTCCTCTGGAATCACAGATTCCCTATCTTAGTATTATATCACTAGGAACATTATTGTGTCTCATGGTAGTGACACTGATCATAGTCACAGAGAAAATAATCCTCTGGAATCACAGATTCTCCTAGTGTAGTGTTATATCAGTAGAGGCATTTTGTGTCTCATGGTGGTGACACTGGGCATAACACAGACAATATACTTCTCTGAAATCACAGATTCTCTTAATGTAGTGCTATATCACTAGAGACATTCTTGTGTCTCATTGTTGTGATACTGGGCATAGCTACAGACAATATACTCCTCTGGAATCACAGATTCTCCTAGTGTAGTGCTGTATCACTAGGGACATTTGTGTGTCTCATGGGGGTGACACTGAGCATAGTCACAGTCAAAATACTCCTTTGGAATCACAGATTGCCCTAGTGAAGTGCTAGCTCACTATGAATATTCTTGTGTTTCATGGTAGTGACACTGAGCGGATTAATTTCAGAATCTCAAAATTCCAAAGCATCAAATTTCATATGATCAAGACCATATGACTGATATTTCGGAATATCGAAATTCCAAAATAACCCCCCCCCCAAATTTAAATATTTCTTACCCCCCCCCCCACACCACCGCTTCTTAAATATTCCAACTCTGAGATTGCTGTACAGTGAGGAAAAGGGAAATCTCCTTTTCCACGCTGCATGCAGATCTCCATTCACAATGTCGGGATTCTGAAAATTCGATCATATGGTTTCGGCCATATGAAATTCGATCTTTTAGGATTTCAGCATTGTGAAGTGTTCCCCACTGAGCATAGTCACAGACAATATACTCCTCTGGAATGACAGATTCTTCCTATTTAGTGTTATATCACTAGGAACATTCTTGCATCTCATGGTAGTGACACTACACACAGTCACAGTCAAAATACTCCTCTTTAATCACAGATTCTCCTAATATAGTACTATATCACTAGGAATTCTTGTTCTAATGGTGGTGACACTGGGCATAGTCACAGAAAATATACCCCTCTGGAATCACAGATTCTCCAAGTGTAGTGCTATATCACTAAAAACATTCTTGTGTCTCTTGGTAGTGACACTGGGCATAGTCACAGACAATATACTCTTTGGAATCACAGATTCTCCTAGTGTAGTTCTTTATTTACTAGGGACATTCTTGTGTCTCATTGTGGTGACACTGAGCATAGTCAGTCAGAATACTCATTTGGAATCACAGATTCTCCCAGTGTAGTGCTATCTCACTAGGTACATTCTTGTGTCTCAATATGGTGACACTACACCCAGTCGCAGACACAATACGCCTCTAGAATCACAGATTCTTCTAGTATAGCACTATATCACTAGGAACATTCTTGTGTCTCATGGTTGTGACACTGGGTATAGTCACAGACAATATAGTCCTCTGGAATCACAGATTCTCTTAGTATAGTGTTATATCACTAGGACCATTCTTGTGTCTCATGGTAGTGACACTACACACAGTCACAGTCAAAATATTCCTCTGGAATCAGATTCTCCTAGTGTAGTTCTTTATTTACTAGGGACATGCTTGTGTCTCATTGTGGTGACACTGAGCATAGTCACAGTCAAAATACTCCTTTGGAATCACAGATTCTCCCAGTGTAGTGCTATCTCACTAGGTATATTCTTGTGTCTCAATATGGTGACACTACACACAGTCACAGACACAATACTCCTATAGATTCACAGATTCTCCTTGTATTGTACTATATCACTAGAAACATTCTTGCATCTCATGGTGGTGACACTCGGCATAGTCACAGACAATACACTCCTTTGGAATCAATGATTCTCCTAGTATAGTACTATATGACTAGGAATTTTTTTGGTTCTCATGGTGGTGACACTGGGCATAGTCACAGAAAATACATTCCTCTGGAATCACTGATTCCCCTAGTATAGTACTATATCACTAGGGACATTTTTGTATCTCATATATGTGACAATGGGCATAGTCACAGACAATATACTCATCTGGAATCACAGATTCTCCTAGTGTAGTGCTATATCACTAGGGACATTTTTGTGTCTCATAGTGGTGACACTGATCATAGTCACACTCAAAATACTCTTTTGGAATCACAGATTCTCCCAGTGTAGTGGTATATCACCAGGTACATTCTTGCATCTCATGATGGTGACACTATACACAGTCACAGACACAATACTCCTACAGAATCACAGATTCTCCTTGTATTGTATTAAATCACTAGAAACATTATTGTGTTTGATGGTGGTGACACTGGGCATATTCACAGACAATACACTCCAATGGAATCACAACTTCTCCTAGTATAGTACTATATCACTAGGAAAATTCTTCACAGATTCTCCGAGTGTAGTGCTATTTAACTAGGGACATTCTTGTGTCTCATTGTTGTGATACTGGGCATAGTCACAGACAATATACACATCTGGAATCACAGATTCTCCTAGTGTAGTGCTATATATCACTAGGGACATTCGTGTGTCTCATGGTGGTGACACTGAGCATATTCACAGTCAAAATACTCCTCTGGAATCACAGATTGTCCTAGTGAAGCACTACCTCACTAAGAATATTCTTGTGTCTCATGGTAGTGACACTGAGCGGACTCACTTCAGAATTTTGAAATTCCAAAACATCGAATTTCATATGATCAAGACCATATGATTGATGTTTCAGAAAATCAAAATTCCAAAACAAACGCCCCCCCCAAATTTAAGTCTTTCTTACCCCCCCCGCTTCTTAAATATTTCAACTCCGAGATTGCTCTACAGTGAGGAAAAGGGAAATCTCCCATTCCACGCTGCATGCAGATCTCCGCTCACAATGTCGGATTCTGAAAATTCGATCATATGGTTTCGGCCATATGAAATTCGATGTTTTATGATTTTGGCATTATGAAGATTTCCCCACTGAGCATAGTCACAGACAATATACTCCTCTGAAAAGACAGATTCTCCCAATTTAGTGTTATATCACTAGGGACATTCTTGCATCTCATGGTATTGACACTACACACAGTCACAGTCAAAATACTCCTCTTTAATCACAGATACTCCTAATGTAGTACTATGTCACTAGGAATTCTTGTCCTCATGGTGGTGACACTGGAGTTAGTCAAAGACAATATACTCCTCCGGAATCACAGTATCTCTTAGCGTAGTGCTATATCATTAGGGACATTCTTGTGTCTCATAGTTGTGACACTGGGCATAGTTACAGACAATATACTTCTCTGGAATCACAGATTTTCCAAGTGTAATGTTATATCAGTAGGGGCAGTCTTGTGTCTCAAGATAGTGAAACTGGGCATAGTCAGAAACAATATACTCCTCTGGAATCACAGATTCTCCTAGTGTAGTGCTATATCACAAGGAACATTCTTGTGTCTCACGATGGTGACACTGGGCATAGTCACAGTCAAAATACTCCCCTGGCCTCACAGATTCTCATAGTATAGTGCTATATCACTAGGGACATTATTGTGTCTCATATTATTGACACTGGGCATAGTCACAGACAATATACTCCTCTGGAGTCACAGATTCTCCTAGTGTAGTGCTATATAACTAGGGACATTCTTGTATCTCATTTTAGTGACACTGGCTATAGTCACCGACAATATATTCCTCTGGAATCACAGATTCTCCTAGTGTAGTGCTATAACACTAAGGGCATTCTTGTGTCTCATGGTGGTGACACTGAGCATAGCCACAGTCAAAATACTCCTCTGGAATCACAGATTCTCCTAGTGTAGTGCTATATAACTAGAGACATTCTTGTATCTCATATTATTGACACTGGGCATAGTCACAGACAATATACTCCTCTGGAGTCACAGATTCTCCTAGTGTAGTGCTATATAACTAGGGACATTCTTGTATCTCATTTTAGTGACACTGGCTATAGTCACCGACAATATATTCCTCTGAAATCACAGATTTTCCTAGTGTAGTGCTATATCACCAGGGCATTCTTGTGTTTCATGGTAGTAACACTGGGCATAGTCACAGACAATATAATCCTCTGGAGTCACAGTTTCTCCTAGTGTAGTGCTATATCACTAGGGACTTGTGTCTCAAGATAGTGAAACTGGGCATAGTCAGAAACAATATACTCCTCTGGAATCACAGATTCTCCTAGTGTAGTGCTATATCACTAGGGACATTCTTGTGTCTCATGGTGGTGACACTGATCATAGTCACAGTCAAAATACTTCGTTGGAATTTCAGATTTTCCCAGTGTAGTGATATATCACCAGGGACATTCTTGCATCTCATGATGGTGACAATACAAACAGTCACAGACAGAATACTTCTATAGAATCACAGATTCTCTTTGTATTGTACTATATCACTAGAAACATTCTTGTGTCTCATGGTGGTGACACTGGGCATAGTCACAGAAAATACACTCCTCTGGAATCACTGGTTCCCCTAGCATAGTACTATATCACTAAGGACATTCTTGTGTCTCATAGTTGTGACAATGGGCATAGTCACAGACAATATACTCATCTGGAATCACAGATTTTCCTAGTGTAGTGCTATATCACTAGGGACATTCTTGTGTCTCATGGTGGTGACATTCATCATAGTCATAATCTAAATACTCCTTTGGAATCACAGATTCTCCTTGTATTGTACTATATCACTAGGAAAATTATTGTGTCTCATCGTGGTGACACTGGGCATAGTCACAGAAAATGCACTCCTCTGGAATCACAGATTCCCCTATCTTAGTATTATATCACTAGGAACATTATTGTGTCTCATGGTAGTGACACTGATCATAGTCACAGAGAAAATAATCCTCTGGAATCACAGATTCTCCTAGTGTAGTGTTATATCAGTAGAGGCATTTTTGTGTCTCATGGTGGTGACACTGGGCATAACACAGACAATATACTTCTCTGAAATCACAGATTCTCTTAATGTAGTGCTATATCACTAGAGACATTCTTGTGTCTCATTGTTGTGATACTGGGCATAGCTACAGACAATATACTCCTCTGGAATCACAGATTCTCCTAGTGTAGTGCTATATCACTAGGGACATTTGTGTGTCTCATGGGGGTGACACTGAGCATAGTCACAGTCAAAATACTCCTTTGGAATCACAGATTGCCCTAGTGAAGTGCTAGCTCACTATGAATATTCTTGTGTTTCATGGTAGTGACACTGAGCGGATTAATTTCAGAATCTCAAAATTCCAAAGCATCAAATTTCATATGATCAAGACCATATGACTGATATTTCGGAATATCGAAATTCCAAAATAAATCCCCCCCCCCAAATCTAAATATTTCTTACCCCCCCACACACCACCGCTTCTTAAATATTCCAACTCTGAGATTGCTGTACAGTGAGGAAAAGGGAAATCTCCCTTTCCACGCTGCATGCAGATCTCCATTCACAATGTCGGATTCTGAAAATTCGATCATATGGTTTCGCCATATGAAATTCGATCTTTTAGGATTTCGCATTGTGAAGTGTTCCCACTGAGCATAGTCACAGACAATATACTCCTCTGGAATGACAGATTCTTCCTATTTAGTGTTATATCACTAGGAACATTCTTGCATCTCATGGTAGTGACACTACACACAGTCACAGTCAAAATACTCCTCTTTAATCACAGATTCTCCTAATATAGTACTATATCACTAGGAATTCTTGTTCTAATGGTGGTGACACTGGGCATAGTCACAGAAAGTATACCACACTGGAATCACAGATTCTCCAAGTGTAGTGCTATATCACTAAAAACATTCTTGTGTCTCTTGGTAGTGACACTGGGCATAGTCACAGACAATATACTTCTCTGGAATCACAGATTCTCCTAGTGTAGTTCTTTATTTACTAGGGACATTCTTGTGTCTCATTGTGGTGACACTGAGCATAGTCAGTCAGAATACTCATTTGGAATCACAGATTCTCCCAGTGTAGTGCTATCTCACTAGGTACATTCTAGTGTCTCAATATGGTGACACTACACCCAGTCGCAGACACAATACGCCTCTAGAATCACAGATTCTTCTAGTATAGCACTATATCACTAGGAACATTCTTGTGTCTCATGGTTGTGACACTGGGTATAGTCACAGACAATATAGTCCTCTGGAATCACAGATTCTCTTAGTATAGTGTTATATCACTAGGACCATTCTTGTGGCTCATGGTAGTGACCCTACACACAGTCACAGTCAAAATATTCCTCTGGAATCAGATTCTCCTAGTGTAGTTCTTTATTTACTAGGGACATGCTTGTGTCTGATTGTGGTGACACTGAGCATAGTCACAGTCAAAATACTCCTTTGGAATCACAGATTCTCCCAGTGTAGTGCTATCTCACTAGGTATATTCTTGTGTCTCAATATGGTGACACTACACACAGTCACAGACACAATACTCCTATAGATTCACAGATTCTCCTTGTATTGTACTATATCACTAGAAACATTCTTGCGTCTCATGGTGGTGACACTCGGCATAGTCACAGACAATACACTCCTTTGGAATCAATGATTCTCCTAGTATAGTACTATATGACTAGGAATTTTTTTGGTTCTCATGGTGGTGACACTGGGCATAGTCACAGAAAATACATTCCTCTGGAATCACTGATTCCCCTAGTATAGTACTATATCACTAGGGACATTTTTGTA
Organism: Protopterus annectens; assembly: GCF_019279795.1. Lineage (NCBI taxonomy): Eukaryota > Metazoa > Chordata > Ceratodontiformes > Protopteridae > Protopterus > Protopterus annectens. The sequence continues at coordinate 634,304,650 of NC_056745.1, read as the reverse complement.
TCTCATATATGTGACAATGGGCATAGTCACAGACAATATACTCATCTGGAATCACAGATTCTCCTAGTGTAGTGCTATATCACTAGGGACATTTTTGTGTCTCATAGTGGTGACACTGATCATAGTCACACTCAAAATACTCTTTTGGAATCACAGATTCTCCCAGTGTAGTGGTATATCACCAGGTACATTCTTGCATCTCATGATGGTGACACTATACACAGTCACAGACACAATACTCCTACAGAATCACAGATTCTCCTTGTATTGTATTAAATCACTAGAAACATTCTTGTGTTTGATGGTGGTGACACTGGGCATATTCACAGACAATACACTCCAATGGAATCACAACTTCTCCTAGTATAGTAATATATCACTGGGAAAATTCTTCACAGATTCTCCTAGTGTAGTGCTATTTAACTAGGGACATTCTTGTGTCTCATTGTTGTGATACTGGGCATAGTCACAGACAATATACACATCTGGAATCACAGATTCTCCTAGTGTAGTGCTATATATCACTAGGGACATTCGTGTGTCTCATGGTGGTGACACTGAGCATATTCACAGTCAAAATACTCCTCTGGAATCACAGATTGTCCTAGTGAAGCACTACCTCACTAAGAATATTCTTGTGTCTCATGGTAGTGACACTGAGCGGACTCACTTCAGAATTTTGAAATTCCAAAACATCGAATTTCATATGATCAAGACCATATGATTGATGTTTCAGAAAATCAAAATTCCAAAACAAACGCCCCCCCCCCAAAATTTAAGTCTTTCTTACCCCCCCCCGCTTCTTAAATATTTCAACTCCGAGATTGCTCTACAGTGAGGAAAAGGGAAATCTCCCATTCCACGCTGCATGCAGATCTCCGTTCACAATGTCGGGATTCTGAAAATTCGATCATATGGTTTCGGCCATATGAAATTCGATGTTTTATGATTTTGGCATTATGAAGATTTCCCCACTGAGCATAGTCACAGACAATATACTCCTCTGAAAAGACAGATTCTCCCAATTTAGTGTTATATCACTAGGGACATTCTTGCATCTCATGGTATTGACACTACACACAGTCACAGTCAAAATACTCCTCTTTAATCACAGATACTCCTAATGTAGTACTATGTCACTAAGAATTCTTGTCCTCATGGTGGTGACACTGGAGTTAGTCAAAGACAATATACTCCTCCGGAATCACAGTATCTCTTAGCGTAGTGCTATATCATTAGGGACATTCTTGTGTCTCATAGTTGCGACACTGGGCATAGTTACAGACAATATACTTCTCTGGAATCACAGATTTTCCAAGTGTAATGTTATATCAGTAGGGGCAGTCTTGTGTCTCAAGATAGTGAAACTGGGCATAGTCAGAAACAATATACTCCTCTGGAATCACAGATTCTCCTAGTGTAGTGCTATATCACAAGGAACATTCTTGTGTCTCACGATGGTGACACTGGGCATAGTCACAGTCAAAATACTCCCCTGGCCTCACAGATTCTCATAGTATAGTGCTATATCACTAGGGACATTATTGTGTCTCATATTATTGACACTGGGCATAGTCACAGACAATATACTCCTCTGGAGTCACAGATTCTCCTAGTGTAGTGCTATATAACTAGGGACATTCTTGTATCTCATTTTAGTGACACTGGCTATAGTCACCGACAATATATTCCTCTGGAATCACAGATTCTCCTAGTGTAGTGCTATAACACTAAGGGCATTCTTGTGTCTCATGGTGGTGACACTGAGCATAGCCACAGTCAAAATACTCCTCTGGAATCACAGATTCTCCTAGTGTAGTGCTATATAACTAGAGACATTCTTGTATCTCATATTATTGACACTGGGCATAGTCACAGACAATATACTCCTCTGGAGTCACAGATTCTCCTAGTGTAGTGCTATATAACTAGGGACATTCTTGTATCTCATTTTAGTGACACTGGCTATAGTCACCGACAATATATTCCTCTGAAATCACAGATTTTCCTAGTGTAGTGCTATATCACCAGGGGCATTCTTGTGTTTCATGGTAGTAACACTGGGCATAGTCACAGACAATATAATCCTCTGGAGTCACAGTTTCTCCTAGTGTAGTGCTATATCACTAGGGACTTGTGTCTCAAGATAGTGAAACTGGGCATAGTCAGAAACAATATACTCCTCTGGAATCACAGATTCTCCTAGTGTAGTGCTATATCACTAGGGACATTCTTGTGTCTCATGGTGGTGACACTGATCATAGTCACAGTCAAAATACTTCGTTGGAATTTCAGATTTTCCCAGTGTAGTGATATATCACCAGGGACATTCTTGCATCTCATGATGGTGACAATACAAACAGTCACAGACAGAATACTCCTATAGAATCACAGATTCTCTTTGTATTGTACTATATCACTAGAAACATTCTTGTGTCTCATGGTGGTGACACTGGGCATAGTCACAGAAAATACACTCCTCTGGAATCACTGGTTCCCCTAGCATAGTACTATATCACTAAGGACATTCTTGTGTCTCATAGTTGTGACAATGGGCATAGTCACAGACAATATACTCATCTGGAATCACAGATTTTCCTAGTGTAGTGCTATATCACTAGGGACATTCTTGTGTCTCATGGTGGTGACATTCATCATAGTCATAATCTAAATACTCCTTTGGAATCACAGATTCTCCTTGTATTGTACTATATCACTAGGAAAATTATTGTGTCTCATCGTGGTGACACTGGGCATAGTCACAGAAAATGCACTCCTCTGGAATCACAGATTCCCCTATCTTAGTATTATATCACTAGAAACATTATTGTGTCTCATGGTAGTGACACTGATCATAGTCACAGAGAAAATAATCCTCTGGAATCACAGATTCTCCTAGTGTAGTGTTATATCAGTAGAGGCATTTTTGTGTCTCATGGTGGTGACACTGGGCATAACACAGACAATATACTTCTCTGAAATCACAGATTCTCTTAATGTAGTGCTATATCACTAGAGACATTCTTGTGTCTCATTGTTGTGATACTGGGCATAGCTACAGACAATATACTCCTCTGGAATCACAGATTCTCCTAGTGTAGTGCTATATCACTAGGGACATTTGTGTGTCTCATGGGGGTGACACTGAGCATAGTCACAGTCAAAATACTCCTTTGGAATCACAGCTTGCCCTAGTGAAGTGCTAGCTCACTATGAATATTCTTGTGTTTCATGGTAGTGACACTGAGCGGATTAATTTCAGAATCTCAAAATTCCAAAGCATCAAATTTCATATGATCAAGACCATATGACTGATATTTCGGAATATCGAAATTCCAAAATAAACCCCCCCCCAAATTTAAATATTTCTTACCCCCCCCCACACCACCGCTTCTTAAATATTCCAACTCTGAGATTGCTGTACAGTGAGGAAAAGGGAAATCTCCCTTTCCACGCTGCATGCAGATCTCCATTCACAATGTCGGGATTCTGAAAATTCGATCATATGGTTTCGGCCATATGAAATTCGATCTTTTAGGATTTCGGCATTGTGAAGTGTTCCCCACTGAGCATAGTCACAGACAATATACTCCTCTGGAATGACAGATTCTTCCTATTTAGTGTTATATCACTAGGAACATTCTTGCATCTCATGGTAGTGACACTACACACAGTCACAGTCAAAATACTCCTCTTTAATCACAGATTCTCCTAATATAGTACTATATCACTAGGAATTCTTGTTCTAATGGTGGTGACACTGGGCATAGTCACAGAAAATATACCCCTCTGGAATCACAGATTCTCCAAGTGTAGTGCTATATCACTAAAAACATTCTTGTGTCTCTTGGTAGTGACACTGGGCATAGTCACAGACAATATACTTCTCTGGAATCACAGATTCTCCTAGTGTAGTTCTTTATTTACTAGGGACATTCTTGTGTCTCATTGTGGTGACACTGAGCATAGTCAGTCAGAATACTCATTTGGAATCACAGATTCTCCCAGTGTAGTGCTATCTCACTAGGTACATTCTAGTGTCTCAATATGGTGACACTACACCCAGTCGCAGACACACACGCCTCTAGAATCACAGATTCTTCTAGTATAGCACTATATCACTAGGAACATTCTTGTGTCTCATGGTTGTGACACTGGGTATAGTCACAGACAATATAGTCCTCTGGAATCACAGATTCTCTTAGTATAGTGTTATATCACTAGGACCATTCTTGTGGCTCATGGTAGTGACACTACACACAGTCACAGTCAAAATATTCCTCTGGAATCAGATTCTCCTAGTGTAGTTCTTTATTTACTAGGGACATGCTTGTGTCTGATTGTGGTGACACTGAGCATAGTCACAGTCAAAATACTCCTTTGGAATCACAGATTCTCCCAGTGTAGTGCTATCTCACTAGGTATATTCTTGTGTCTCAATATGGTGAAACTACACACAGTCACAGACACAATACTCCTATAGATTCACAGATTCTCCTTGTATTGTACTATATCACTAGAAACATTCTTGAGTCTCATGGTGGTGACACTCGGCATAGTCACAGACAATACACTCCTTTGGAATCAATGATTCTCCTAGTATAGTACTATATGACTAGGAATTTTTGGTTCTCATGGTGGTGACACTGGGCATAGTCACAGAAAATACATTCCTCTGGAATCACTGATTCCCCTAGTATAGTACTATATCACTAGGGACATTTTTGTATCTCATATATGTGACAATGGGCATAGTCACAGACAATATACTCATCTGGAATCACAGATTCTCCTAGTGTAGTGCTATATCACTAGGACATTTTTGTGTCTCATAGTGGTGACACTGATCATAGTCACACTCAAAATACTCTTTTGGAATCACAGATTCTCCCAGTGTAGTGGTATATCACCAGGTACATTCTTGCATCTCATGATGGTGACACTATACACAGTCACAGACACAATACTCCTACAGAATCACAGATTCTCCTTGTATTGTATTAAATCACTAGAAACATTCTTGTGTTTGATGGTGGTGACACTGGGCATATTCACAGACAATACACTCCAATGGAATCACAACTTCTCCTAGTATAGTACTATATCACTAGGAAAATTCTTCACAGATTCTCCTAGTGTAGTGCTATTTAACTAGGGACATTCTTGTGTCTCATTGTTGTGATACTGGGCATAGTCACAGACAATATACACATCTGGAATCACAGATTCTCCTAGTGTAGTGCTATATATCACTAGGGACATTCGTGTGTCTCATGGTGGTGACACTGAGCATATTCACAGTCAAAATACTCCTCTGGAATCACAGATTGTCCTAGTGAAGCACTACCTCACTAAGAATATTCTTGTGTCTCATGGTAGTGACACTGAGCGGACTCACTTCAGAATTTTGAAATTCCAAAACATCGAATTTCATATGATCAAGACCATATGATTGATGTTTCAGAAAATCAAAATTCCAAAACAAACGCCCCCCCCCCAAATTTAAGTCTTTCTTACCCCCCCGCTTCTTAAATATTTCAACTCCGAGATTGCTCTACAGTGAGGAAAAGGGAAATCTCCCATTCCACGCTGCATGCAGATCTCCGTTCACAATGTCGGGATTCTGAAAATTGATCATATGGTTTCGCCATATGAAATTCGATGTTTTATGATTTTGGCATTATGAAGATTTCCCACTGAGCATAGTCACAGACAATATACTCCTCTGAAAAGACAGATTCTCCCAATTTAGTGTTATATCACTAGGGACATTCTTGCATCTCATGGTATTGACACTACACACAGTCACAGTCAAAATACTCCTCTTTAATCACAGATACTCCTAATGTAGTACTATGTCACTAAGAATTCTTGTCCTCATGGTGGTGACACTGGAGTTAGTCAAAGACAATATACTCCTCCGAATCACAGTATCTCTTAGCGTAGTGCTATATCATTAGGGACATTCTTGTGTCTCATAGTTGCGACACTGGGCATAGTTACAGACAATATACTTCTCTGGAATCACAGATTTTCCAAGTGTAATGTTATATCATTAGGGCAGTCTTGTGTCTCAAGATAGTGAAACTGGGCATAGTCAGAAACAATATACTCCTCTGGAATCACAGATTCTCCTAGTGTAGTGCTATATCACAAGGAACATTCTTGTGTCTCACGATGGTGACACTGGGCATAGTCACAGTCAAAATACTCCCTGGCCTCACAGATTCTCATAGTATAGTGCTATATCACTAGGGACATTATTGTGTCTCATATTATTGACACTGGGCATAGTCACAGACAATATACTCCTCTGGAGTCACAGATTCTCCTAGTGTAGTGCTATATAACTAGGGACATTCTTGTATCTCATTTTAGTGACACTGGCTATAGTCACCGACAATATATTCCTCTGGAATCACAGATTCTCCTAGTGTAGTGCTATAACACTAAGGGCATTCTTGTGTCTCATGGTGGTGACACTGAGCATAGCCACAGTCAAAATACTCCTCTGGAATCACAGATTCTCCTAGTGTAGTGCTATATAACTAGAGACATTCTTGTATCTCATATTATTGACACTGGGCATAGTCACAGACAATATACTCCTCTGGAGTCACAGATTCTCCTAGTGTAGTGCTATATAACTAGGGACATTCTTGTATCTCATTTTAGTGACACTGGCTATAGTCACCGACAATATATTCCTCTGAAATCACAGATTTTCCTAGTGTAGTGCTATATCACCAGGGCATTCTTGTGTTTCATGGTAGTAACACTGGGCATAGTCACAGACAATATAATCCTCTGGAGTCACAGTTTCTCCTAGTGTAGTGCTATATCACTAGGGACTTGTGTCTCAAGATAGTGAAACTGGGCATAGTCAGAAACAATATACTCCTCTGGAATCACAGATTCTCCTAGTGTAGTGCTATATCACTAGGGACATTCTTGTGTCTCATGGTGGTGACACTGATCATAGTCACAGTCAAAATACTTCGTTGGAATTTCAGATTTTCCCAGTGTAGTGATATATCACCAGGGACATTCTTGCATCTCATGATGGTGACAATACAAACAGTCACAGACAGAATACTCCTATAGAATCACAGATTCTCTTTGTATTGTACTATATCACTAGAAACATTCTTGTGTCTCATGGTGGTGACACTGGGCATAGTCACAGAAAATACACTCCTCTGGAATCACTGGTTCCCCTAGCATAGTACTATATCACTAAGGACATTCTTGTGTCTCATAGTTGTGACAATGGGCATAGTCACAGACAATATACTCATCTGGAATCACAGATTTTCCTAGTGTAGTGCTATATCACTAGGGACATTCTTGTGTCTCATGGTGGTGACATTCATCATAGTCATAATCTAAATACTCCTTTGGAATCACAGATTCTCCTTGTATTGTACTATATCACTAGGAAAATTATTGTGTCTCATCGTGGTGACACTGGGCATAGTCACAGAAAATGCACTCCTCTGGAATCACAGATTCCCCTATCTTAGTATTATATCACTAGGAACATTATTGTGTCTCATGGTAGTGACACTGATCATAGTCACAGAGAAAATAATCCTCTGGAATCACAGATTCTCCTAGTGTAGTGTTATATCAGTAGAGGCATTTTTGTGTCTCATGGTGGTGACACTGGGCATAACACATACAATATACTTCTCTGAAATCACAGATTCTCTTAATGTAGTGCTATATCACTAGAGACATTCTTGTGTCTCATTGTTGTGATACTGGGCATAGCTACAGACAATATACTCCTCTGGAATCACAGATTCTCCTAGTGTAGTGCTATATCACTAGGGACATTTGTGTGTCTCATGGGGGTGACACTGAGCATAGTCACAGTCAAAATACTCCTTTGGAATCACAAATTGCCCTAGTGAAGTGCTAGCTCACTATGAATATTCTTGTGTTTCATGGTAGTGACACTGAGCGGATTAATTTCAGAATCTCAAAATTCCAAAGCATCAAATTTCATATGATCAAGACCATATGACTGATATTTCTGAATATCGAAATTCCAAAATAAATCCCCAAATTTAAATATTTCTTACCCCCACACCACCGCTTAAATATTCCAACTCTGAGATTGCTGTACAGTGAGGAAAAGGGAAATCTCCCTTTCCACGCTGCATGCAGATCTCCATTCACAATGTCGGGATTCTGAAAATTCGATCATATGGTTTCGGCCATATGAAATTCGATCTTTTAGGATTTCGGCATTGTGAAGTGTTCCCCACTGAGCATAGTCACAGACAATATACTCCTCTGGAATGACAGATTCTTCCTATTTAGTGTTATATCACTAGGAACATTCTTGCATCTCATGGTAGTGACACTACACACAGTCACAGTCAAAATACTCCTCTTTAATCACAGATTCTCCTAATATAGTACTATATCACTAGGAATTCTTGTTCTAATGGTGGTGACACTGGGCATAGTCACAGAAAATATACCCCTCTGGAATCACAGATTCTCCAAGTGTAGTGCTATATCACTAAAAACATTATTGTGTCTCTTGGTAGTGACACTGGGCATAGTCACAGACAATATACTTCTCTGGAATCACAGATTCTCCTAGTGTAGTTCTTTATTTACTAGGGACATTCTTGTGTCTCATTGTGGTGACACTGAGCATAGTCAGTCAGAATACTCATTTGGAATCACAGATTCTCCCAGTGTAGTGCTATCTCACTAGGTACATTCTTGTGTCTCAATATGGTGACACTACACCCAGTCGCAGACACAATACGCCTCTAGAATCACAGATTCTTCTAGTATAGCACTATATCACTAGGAACATTCTTGTGTCTCATGGTTGTGACACTGGGTATAGTCACAGACAATATAGTCCTCTGGAATCACAGATTCTCTTAGTATAGTGTTATATCACTAGGACCATTCTTGTGTCTCATGGTAGTGACACTACACACAGTCACAGTCAAAATATTCCTCTGGAATCAGATTCTCCTAGTGTAGTTCTTTATTTACTAGGGACATGCTTGTGTCTCATTGTGGTGACACTGAGCATAGTCACAGTCAAAATACTCCTTTGGAATCACAGATTCTCCCAGTGTAGTGCTATCTCACTAGGTATATTCTTGTGTCTCAATATGGTGACACTACACACAGTCACAGACACAATACTCCTATAGATTCACAGATTCTCCTTGTATTGTACTATATCACTAGAAACATTCTTGAGTCTCATGGTGGTGACACTCGGCATAGTCACAGACAATACACTCCTTTGGAATCAATGATTCTCCTAGTATAGTACTATATGACTAGGAATTTTTGGTTCTCATGGTGGTGACACTGGGCATAGTCACAGAAAATACATTCCTCTGAATCACTGATTCCCTAGTATAGTACTATATCACTAGGGACATTTTTGTATCTCATATATGTGACAATGGGCATAGTCACAGACAATATACTCATCTGGAATCACAGATTCTCCTAGTGTAGTGCTATATCACTAGGGACATTTTTGTGTCTCATAGTGGTGACACTGATCATAGTCACACTCAAAATACTCTTTTGGAATCACAGATTCTCCCAGTGTAGTGGTATATCACCAGGTACATTCTTGCATCTCATGATGGTGACACTATACACAGTCACAGACACAATACTCCTACAGAATCACAGATTCTCCTTGTATTGTATTAAATCACTAGAAACATTCTTGTGTTTGATGGTGGTGACACTGGGCATATTCACAGACAATACACTCCAATGGAATCACAACTTCTCCTAGTATAGTACGATATCACTAGGAAAATTCTTCACAGATTCTCCTAGTGTAGTGCTATTTAACTAGGGACATTCTTGTGTCTCATTGTTGTGATACTGGGCATAGTCACAGACAATATACACATCTGGAATCACAGATTCTCCTAGTGTAGTGCTATATATCACTAGGGACATTCGTGTGTCTCATGGTGGTGACACTGAGCATATTCACAGTCAAAATACTCCTCTGGAATCACAGATTGTCCTAGTGAAGCACGACCTCACTAAGAATATTCTTGTGTCTCATGGTAGTGACACTGAGCGGACTCACTTCAGAATTTTGAAATTCCAAAACATCGAATTTCATATGATCAAGACCATATGATTGATGTTTCAGAAAATCAAAATTCCAAAACAAACGCCCCCCCCAAATTTAAGTCTTTCTTACCCCCCCCGCTTCTTAAATATTTCAACTCCGAGATTGCTCTACAGTGAGGATAAGGGAAATCTCCCATTCCACGCTGCATGCAGATCTCCGTTCACAATGTCGGGATTCTGAAAATTCGATCATATGGTTTCGGCCATATGAAATTCGATGTTTTATGATTTTGGCATTATGAAGATTTCCCCACTGAGCATAGTCACAGACAATATACTCCTCTGAAAAGACAGATTCTCCCAATTTAGTGTTATATCACTAGGGACATTCTTGCATCTCATGGTATTGACACTACACACAGTCACAGTCAAAATACTCCTCTTTAATCACAGATACTCCTAATGTAGTACTATGTCACTAGGATTTCTTGTCCTCATGGTGGTGACACTGGAGTTAGTCAAAGACAATATACTCCTCCGGAATCACAGTATCTCTTAGCATAGTGCTATATCATTAGGGACATTCTTGTGTCTCATAGTTGCGACACTGGGCATAGTTACAGACAATATACTTCTCTGGAATCACAGATTTTCCAAGTGTAATGTTATATCAGTAGGGGCAGTCTTGTGTCTCAAGATAGTGAAACTGGGCATAGTCAGAAACAATATACTCCTCTGGAATCACAGATTCTCCTAGTGTAGTGCTATATCACAAGGAACATTCTTGTGTCTCACGATGGTGACACTGGGCATAGTCACAGTCAAAATACTCCCCTGGCCTCACAGATTCTCATAGTATAGTGCTATATCACTAGGGACATTATTGTGTCTCATATTATTGACACTGGGCATAGTCACAGACAATATACTCCTCTGGAGTCACAGATTCTCCTAGTGTAGTGCTATATAACTAGGGACATTCTTGTATCTCATTTTAGTGACACTGGCTATAGTCACCGACAATATATTCCTCTGGAATCACAGATTCTCCTAGTGTAGTGCTATAACACTAAGGGCATTCTTGTGTCTCATGGTGGTGACACTGAGCATAGCCACAGTCAAAATACTCCTCTGGAATCACAGATTCTCCTAGTGTAGTGCTATATAACTAGAGACATTCTTGTATCTCATATTATTGACACTGGGCATAGTCACAGACAATATACTCCTCTGGAGTCACAGATTCTCCTAGTGTAGTGCTATATAACTAGGGACATTCTTGTATCTCATTTTAGTGACACTGGCTATAGTCACCGACAATATATTCCTCTGAAATCACAGATTTTCCTAGTGTAGTGCTATATCACCAGGGGCATTCTTGTGTTTCATGGTAGTAACACTGGGCATAGTCACAGACAATATAATCCTCTGGAGTCACAGTTTCTCCTAGTGTAGTGCTATATCACTAGGGACTTGTGTCTCAAGATAGTGAAACTGGGCATAGTCAGAAACAATATACTCCTCTGGAATCACAGATTCTCCTAGTGTAGTGCTATATCACTAGGACATTCTTGTGTCTCATGGTGGTGACACTGATCATAGTCACAGTCAAAATACTTCGTTGGAATTTCAGATTTTCCCAGTGTAGTGATATATCACCAGGGACATTCTTGCATCTCATGATGGTGACAATACAAACAGTCACAGACAGAATACTCCTATAGAATCACAGATTCTCTTTGTATTGTACTATATCACTAGAAACATTCTTGTGTCTCATGGTGGTGACACTGGGCATAGTCACAGAAAATACACTCCTCTGGAATCACTGGTTCCCCTAGCATAGTACTATATCACTAAGGACATTCTTGTGTCTCATAGTTGTGACAATGGGCATAGTCACAGACAATATACTCATCTGGAATCACAGATTTTCCTAGTGTAGTGCTATATCACTAGGGACATTCTTGTGTCTCATGGTGGTGACATTCATCATAGTCATAATCTAAATACTCCTTTGGAATCACAGATTCTCCTTGTATTGTACTATATCACTAGGAAAATTATTGTGTCTCATCGTGGTGACACTGGGCATAGTCACAGAAAATGCACTCCTCTGGAATCACAGATTCCCCTATCTTAGTATTATATCACTAGAAACATTATTGTGTCTCATGGTAGTGACACTGATCATAGTCACAGAGAAAATAATCCTCTGGAATCACAGATTCTCCTAGTGTAGTGTTATATCAGTAGAGGCATTTTGTGTCTCATGGTGGTGACACTGGGCATAACACAGACAATATACTTCTCTGAAATCACAGATTCTCTTAATGTAGTGCTATATCACTAGAGACATTCTTGTGTCTCATTGTTGTGATACTGGGCATAGCTACAGACAATATACTCCTCTGGAATCACAGATTCTCCTAGTGTAGTGCTATATCACTAGGGACATTTGTGTGTCTCATGGGGGTGACACTGAGCATAGTCACAGTCAAAATACTCCTTTGGAATCACAGCTTGCCCTAGTGAAGTGCTAGCTCACTATGAATATTCTTGTGTTTCATGGTAGTGACACTGAGCGGATTAATTTCAGAATCTCAAAATTCCAAAGCATCAAATTTCATATGATCAAGACCATATGACTGATATTTCGAATATCGAATTCCAAAATAAATCCCCCAAATTTAAATATTTCTTACACCCCCACACCACCGCTTAAAATATTCCAACTCTGAGATTGCTGTACAGTGAGGAAAAGGAAATCTCCTTTCCACGCTGCATGCAGATCTCCATTCACAAGATCTCCATTCACAATGTCGGATTCTGAAAATTCGATCATATGGTTTCGCCCCAGAAATTCGATCTTTTAGGATTTCAGCATTGTGAAGTGTTCCCCACTGAGCATAGTCACAGACAATATACTCCTCTGGAATGACAGATTCTTCCTATTTAGTGTTATATCACTAGGAACATTCTTGCATCTCATGGTAGTGACACTACACACAGTCACAGTCAAAATACTCCTCTTTAATCACAGATTCTCCTAATATAGTACTATATCACTAGGAATTCTTGTTCTAATGGTGGTGACACTGGGCATAGTCACAGAAAATATACCCCTCTGGAATCACAGATTCTCCAAGTGTAGTGCTATATCACTAAAAACATTCTTGTGTCTCTTGGTAGTGACACTGGGCATAGTCACAGACAATATACTCTCTGGAATCACAGATTCTCCTAGTGTAGTTCTTTATTTACTAGGGACATTCTTGTGTCTCATTGTGGTGACACTGAGCATAGTCAGTCAGAATACTCATTTGGAATCACAGATTCTCCCAGTGTAGTGCTATCTCACTAGGTACATTCTTGTGTCTCAATATGGTGACACTACACCCAGTCGCAGACACAATGCCTAGAATCACAGATTCTTCTAGTATAGCACTATATCACTAGGAACATTCTTGTGTCTCATGGTTGTGACACTGGGTATAGTCACAGACAATATAGTCCTCTGGAATCACAGATTCTCTTAGTATAGTGTTATATCACTAGGACCATTCTTGTGTCTCATGGTAGTGACACTACACACAGTCACAGTCAAAATATTCCTCTGGAATCAGATTCTCCTAGTGTAGTTCTTTATTTACTAGGGACATGCTTGTGTCTCATTGTGGTGACACTGAGCATAGTCACAGTCAAAATACTCTTTGGAATCACAGATTCTCCCAGTGTAGTGCTATCTCACTAGGTATATTCTTGTGTCTCAATATGGTGACACTACACACAGTCACAGACACAATACTCCTATAGATTCACAGATTCTCCTTGTATTGTACTATATCACTAGAAACATTCTTAAGGCCTCATGGTGGTGACACTGCATAGTCACAGACAATACACTCCTTTGAATCAATGATTCTCCTAGTATAGTACTATATGACTAGGAATTTTTTGTTCTCATGGTGGTGACACTGGGCATAGTCACAGAAAATACATTCCTCTGGAATCACTGATTCCCCTAGTATAGTACTATATCACTAGGGACATTTTTGTATCTCATATATGTGACAATGGGCATAGTCACAGACAATATACTCATCTGGAATCACAGATTCTCCTAGTGTAGTGCTATATCACTAGGGACATTTTTGTGTCTCATAGTGGTGACACTGATCATAGTCACACTCAAAATACTCTTTTGGAATCACAGATTCTCCCAGTGTAGTGGTATATCACCAGGTACATTCTTGCATCTCATGATGGTGACACTATACACAGTCACAGACACACACTCCTACAGAATCACAGATTCTCCTTGTATTGTATTAAATCACTAGAAACATTCTTGTGTTTGATGGTGGTGACACTGGGCATATTCACAGACAATACACTCCAATGGAATCACAACTTCTCCTAGTATAGTACTATATCACTAGGAAAATTCTTCACAGATTCTCCTAGTGTAGTGCTATTTAACTAGGGACATTCTTGTGTCTCATTGTTGTGATACTGGGCATAGTCACAGACAATATACACATCTGGAATCACAGATTCTCCTAGTGTAGTGCTATATATCACTAGGGACATTCGTGTGTCTCATGGTGGTGACACTGAGCATATTCACAGTCAAAATACTCCTCTGGAATCACAGATTGTCCTAGTGAAGCACTACCTCACTAAGAATATTCTTGTGTCTCATGATAGTGACACTACAGACAGTCACAGTCAAAATACTCCTCTGGAATCACAGATTCTCCTAATGTAGTACTATGTCACTAGGAATTCTTGTTCTCATGGTGGTGACACTGAGCATAGTCAAAGGCAATATACTCCTGTGGAATCACAGATTATCCTAGTGTAGTGCTATATCACTAGGGACATTCTTGTGTCTCATAGTTGTCACACTGGGCATAGTCACAGACAATATAGTCATCTGGAATCAAAGATTCTCCTAGTGTAGTGCTATATCACTAGGGGAATACTTGTGTTTCATGGTGGTGACACTGATCATAGTCACACTCAAAATACTTCTTTGGAATCACAGATTCTCCCAGTGTAGTGGTAAATCACCAGGGATATTCTTGCATCTCATGGTGGTGACCCTACACACAGTCACAGACACAATACTCCTCTGGAGTCACAGATTCTCCTAGTATCATTTTATATTAGTAGGAACATTATTGTGTGTCATGGTAGCGACACTGGACATAGTCACAGTCAAAATACTCCTCTGCAATCACAGATTCTCCTAGTGTAGTGTTATATTACCAGGAGCATTCCTGTGTCTCATGGTAGTGACACTGGGTATAGTCACAGACAATATACTCCCCTGGAATCACATATTCTCATAATGTAGTGCTATATCACTAGGAAAATTCTTGTGTTTCATGATATTGACGCTAAACGTAGTTACAGTTAAAATACTCCTTTGGAATCACAGATTCTCCTAGTGTTGTACTATATCACTAGGAACATCCTTGCCGCTCATGTTAGGGACATCGAGCATAGTCACAGACAATATACTCGTATGGAATCACAGATTCAACTAGTGTAGTGTTATATCACTAGGAGCATTCCTTTTTCTCTTGGTGATGACACTGAGCATAGTCACAGACAATATACTCCTCTGGAATCACAGATTGTCCTGGTGTAGTGCTATATCACTAGGGCATATCTCTCAACTGTACAGATTTTCACAGAATGTCCAGATTTTTGCCTCCTATTTTTGCCCATTTTTCTTTAAATTGTGATTTTCTAGCAAATCATTGAAGATTTAAGATAGAAAATAATGACATACATTTAAGTTTCTGACTTCATACCCTTTATAAAATCCATGCTATTGCAAAACCTGTTATTCTATCTACTTTCTAAGTCTGTAAGAGCAGTATCTAAAATTGTCCCTATTTTTGGGCCTTGGTCACCCCGTTACTTATGGCTTTGTCCAGATTTCTTGCTGTACGAGGTTGAGATGTATTTAATTTTATAAGAATACAGATGGGGAAGGCAATGGCAATGGCATCAGCAGCTGTTTTTAGGAAAAAGGAAGGGATATTATCAGGGGCATTAGAGCATGGTTTTAATTTTAGGAGGAGTTTTTTAATAGTTGACACAGGGATGGGTTTGAGAGAGAAGAGAGATAGGTGGGAGGTGGAAGTATCTGAGGGGGGGGGGTTGTGGGAAGTGAAGTTGGATGTGTAGAATTATTTTTGAAAGATGATGTTAATTTGCTTATGGAGTCAATAAAAAAGCTGTTAAATTGGGAGGCTAGGTCAATTTCGGAAGCATTATTTTCTGGTTGAGAGTTTTCCTTTTTCCCAGAGTTGAAGAGGGTGCAGATGGTATCCCAGAATTTGTTAGGGTTGGTTTTGTGATCATTTTGGAGGGTAATGTAGTAGGATTTGTGGTCGGAAGTAATGAGTTTTTTTACTCTGTTATGGAGTGTTTTGTATTCATTCAGGGTGTCAGGGGTTCTGCTTTTGTAGTGGTTCTTTAAGGCTTTATCACAGAGGCGCATGACAGCTAAGGTATTTTTAGTTAGCCAGGGGGTGGTTTTGCTCTTAATTCTCTTAGTTCTCAAAGGGGCCAAGTTGTCTAGCAGGTTTAGAAACGTTGTATTAAAATAATTGACAGCTTCGTCTAAGGGAAGAGTTTTTAGAGGATTCCAGTTGAATTTTTTAAGTAAGTCAGAGAAGGAGTTGGGGTTGAAGTTCTTTAAGGAACGCAAAGAGATGGTGGTTTGTAGTAGTTGCAGTGAGGGAGAGTGACGACGAGCGAAAGTATGAAAGTGGTCGCTGAAGGAGTCTGGGAGGGTGCTACTGCTGGTAATAAGATGAGGGTGTGATACTAGGATCCAGTCAATAGTGCTCCCAGAGGAAAGGTCTTTTGATGGTCTGGTTATGGAGTTGATGAGCTGTTGGAAGTTATAAAGGTTTATATTTAGGGATTTTGTGTGGGATTGGACAGAGGGCCAGTTAATGTTAACATCACCTAGGATAAAAGTCTCATTTGTAATATTGGAGGAGAGCCAAGAGAGTATGTCTTCGAGAATAGGTATGCTGTCACCAGGAGGGATGTAGAGGGAGGCTATGCATATGGTTTTATGTTTGTTAGGTGAAGTAAGGCTAAAAGTAGTTAGGCGTTGGCAAATTGGGGAATAGGCTTAGAGTATGATGTAACCGAAAGGGAGGAGGAATAGAGTAGAGCAACCTCCTTTTTTATGGGTTCTATCTTTCCTGATGATATTGTAGTTGGGGGGAGCTATTTCAGAATCTTTTATGGAGGGTTTTAGCCATGTTTCAGAGATAGAGAGTATGTCGGGATGGTTATGGAGAAGCCAGGCATGAAGGTTGGGGATTTTGTTGCATATACTTTGAGTGCTTAATGCTGAGAAGGAGAGGGTTTTTACAGATGGAGGGATGTAAGATGGTGTATATGAGGAGTTGATGGGAGAGGGACCTGGGTTGGGGTGAATGTCACCGGAAAGAAGGGTGTTGATTAAATGGTGAAGTTGGAAATAAAGGTCATTGGATAGTTTTGTGTATAGATTGTGGGTTGTATATTTGGTGCTAGTTAGGGTTAGGGTGGTGTGTTTGTGGGTAGGGAAGAGTCTGAATGGGAAGAGAAGGGAGGGGTTATTGAAGTAAAGATGGGGGCTGATGAATGTTGAAGAGTGTTGGTTTTGTTCATGGATTGAACTAGTAGTGTGAAAGTGGGGTGAATGGATAGTATTGAAGGGTATGGTAAGGTAGGTTAGATAGGATAGAACAAGAAGTAGTAGTAGATGGGTTATAAGTGAAGATGATTTTGCTAGCATAGTTGTAATTTAGGGTTTTAGTTGGGAGGAGGGCTTGAAAAGAGTG
Organism: Protopterus annectens; assembly: GCF_019279795.1. Taxonomy (NCBI): domain Eukaryota; kingdom Metazoa; phylum Chordata; order Ceratodontiformes; family Protopteridae; genus Protopterus; species Protopterus annectens. The sequence goes on along the minus strand of NC_056745.1, from coordinate 634,286,693 downwards.
GAGTGTATGGTGTAGGTGTAAAAGGGTTGTGGTATGAGTTGATTGGGGAGTGGCTAGGAGGGTGATGTGTGGTATGAGTTGTTAGGGAAGGAGCTAGGAGGGTGAGAGGTGGGACAAGAGCTATGTAGGGTGTGGTCAATAGGCTATAAAGCTAGAGGTAGTGGGGGTGGGTGGGAATAGGGGACAGGGTAGGGGAGCAGAGTGAGCCCATAGGGCGAACGGAGCGGGAAGAGCTAAGAAAGGAAGACCAAGAGACGAGTGAGCTATGAAAAACAATCAGTGAGGGCAGGAGTAGAAACACAAGGTAAGTAGCCACAGAGGATAGGAGTAGGGCACTGAGTCTAAGAGTGGAATGCAGACATAGAATTCATAAGGGTACAGAGGTAGGATAGGCAGCTGGAGGATTAGTCAGAAAGTTCAGAGCTAAGTAAGAATGAGATGTAAGTCAGTTAGTGTGTGTATGCTGTCGCCTGCAGACTAAAGTGGGTAATTTGCAGATGTTTGGGGCAGCACAGGGGGGAAAGGATGGAGTCTATGGAGCAACAGGAGACTGGGTCGGTGTTGGGCTGCTGGCTAGCGCACGTTGGGTCAAAAACATCAACCAGTGTCACAAAAGACTATGCAGTTTGGTACATACACACGTTAGATAGTTTAGATTCTTGTGGGGAGGCAGGATAGTTTCCAAATGCACCGCACGATGTCTGAGATAGTTCTTGCTGGTAGGGAACCACCAACAATACTCCTCTGGAATCACATATTCTTATAGTGTAGTGCTATATCACTAGGAACATTCTTGTGTCTCATGGTACTTACACTGAGCATGGTTACAGACAATATATTCCTGTGCAGTCCAAGATTCTCCCAGTGTAGTGTTGTATCACTAGGAACATTCTTGTTTCACTTGGTAGTGATACTACACACTTTCACAGTTAACTTACTTCTCTGGAATCACATATTCTCCTAGTGTAGTGTTTTATCATTAGGAACATTCTTGTGTCTCATGGTAATGACACTACACACAGTCACAGGCACAATACTCCTCTGGAATCACAGGTTCTCCTAGTGTCATTTTATATCACTAGGAACATTCTTGTGTGTCATGGTAGCGACACTGGGCATAGTTACAGTCAAAATACTCCTCTGGAATCAGAGATTCTCCTAGTGTAGTGTTATATTGCTAGGAACATTCTTGTGGCTCATGGTAGTGCCACTACACACAGTCACAGACACAATACTCCTCTGCAATCACAGATTCTCCTAGTGTAGTGTTATATCACTAGGGGCATTCTTGTGTCTCATGGTAATGACACTATACACATTTGCAGTCAAAATACTGCTTTGGAATCACATATTCTCCTAGTGTAGTTTTATATCACTAGAACATTCCTGTATCTCATGGTCGTGACACTACACACAGTCACAGCCACAATACTCCTCTGGAATCACAGATTCTCCTAGTGTCATTTTATATCACTAAGAACATTCTTCTGTGTCATGGTAGCGACACTGGGCATAGTCATAGTCAAAATACTCCTCTGGAATCAGAGATTCTCCTAGTATAGTGTTTTATCACTAGGAACATTCTTGTGTCTCATGGTAATGAAACTACACACATTCACAGTCAAAACACTCCTCTGGAATCACATATTCTCCTAATGTAGTACTATGTCACTAGGAGTTCTTGTGTTTCATGGTGGTGACACTGGGCATAATCAAAAACAATATAGTCCTGTGGAATCACAGATTATCCTAGTGTAGTGCTATATCACTAGGGACATTCTTCTGTCTCATAGTTGTGACACTGGGCATAGTCACAGTCAAAATTCTCCTCTGGAATCAGAGATTCTCCTAGTGTAGTGTTTTATCACTAGGAACATTCTTGTGTCTCATGGTAATGACACTACACACATTCACAGTCAAAACACTCCTCTGGAATCACATATTCTCCTAATGTAGTACTATGTCACTAGGAATTCTTGTGTTTCATGGTAGTGACACTTGGCATAGGCACAGAAAATATACTTCTCTGGAATCACAGATTCTCCTAATGTAGTACTATGTCACTAGGAATTCTTGTTCTCATGGTGTTGACACTGGGCATAGTCAAAGACAATATACTCCTCTGGAATCACAGATTATCCTAGTGTAGTGCTATATCACTAGGGACATTCTTGTGTCTCATAGTTGTGACACTGGGCATAGTTACAGACAATATACTTCTCTGGAATCACAGATTATCCTAGTGTAGTGCTATATCACTAGGGACATTCTTGTGTCTCATGATGGTGACACTGATCATATTCACACTCAAAATCCTCCTTTGGAATTACAGATTCTCTCAGTGTAGTGGTATATCACCAAGGATATTCTTGTATCTCATGGTGGTGACACTACACACAGTCACAGACACAATAATCCTATAGAATCACAGATTCTCCTTGTATTGTACTATATCACTAGAAACATTCTTGTGTCTCATGGTGGTGACATTGGGCATAGCACAGACAATATACTTCTCTGGAATCACAGATTCTGCTAGTGTAGTGCTATATCACTAGGGACATTCTTGTGTCTCATTGTTGTGACACTGGGCATAGTCACAGCCAATATACTCCACTGAAATCACAGATTCTACTAGTATAGTGCTATATCACTATGGGCATTCGTGTGTCTCATGGTGGTGACCCTGAGCATAGTCATAGTCAAAATACTCCTCTGGAATCACAGATTGTCCTAGTGAAGTGCTACCTCACTAGGAATATTCTTGTGTCTCATGGTAGTGACACTGAGTGGATTCACTTCAGAATCTCTAAATTCCAAAACATTGAATTTCATATGATCGAGACCATATGATCGATGTTTCGGAATATCAAAATTCCGAAACAACCCCCCCCCAAAAGTTTAAATGTTTCTCACCCCCACACCCCCGCTTCCTAAATATTCCAACACTGAGATTTCCCTACAGTGAGGAAAAGGGAAATATCCCATTCCATGCTGCATGCAGATCTCCGTTCACAATGTCGGGATTCTGAAAATTTGATCATATGGTCTCGGCCATATGAAATTCGGTCTTTTAGGATTTTGGCATTGTGAAGTGTTCCTCACTGAGCATAGTCACAGGCAATATACTCCTCTGGAATTACAGATTATCCAAGTGTAGTGCTATATCAGTAAGGGCATTCTTGTGTGTCATGGTGGTAACACTCGGCATAGTCACAGACAATATACTCCTCTGGAATCACAGATTCTTCTAGTGTAGTGTTATATCACTAGGGACATTCTTGTGTCTCATGGTGGTGACACTGGGCATAGTCACAGACATTATACTCCTCTGGAATCACTGATTCCCCTAGTATAGTGTTATATCACTAGGAACATTCTTATGCCTCATGGTGGTGACACTTAATCCCAGGCACAATACTCCTCTGGAATCACATATTCTTATAGTGTTGTGCTATATCACTAGGAACATTCTTGTGTCTCATGGTATTTACTCTGAGCATGGTTACAGACAATATATTCATGTGGAGTCCAAGATTCTCCCAGTGTAGTGTTGTATCACTAGGAACATTCTTGTTTCACCTGGCAGTGATATTACACAGTTTCACAGTTAACTTACTTCTCTAGAATCACAGATTCTCCTAGTGTAGTGTTTTATCATTAGGAACATTCTTGTGTCTCATGGTAATGACACTACACACAGTCACAGGCACAATACTACTCTGTAATCACAGGTTCTCCTAGTGTCATTTTATATCACTAGGAACATTCTTGTGTGTCATGGTAGCGACACTGGGCATAGTTACAGTCAAAATACTCCTCTGGAATCAGAGATTCTCCTAGTGTAGTGTTATATTGCTAGGAACATTCTCATGCTCATGGTAGTGCCACTACACACATTCACAAACACCATACTCCTCTGTAATCACAGATTCTCCTAGTGTAGTGTTATATCACTAGGAGCATCTTGTGTCTCATGGTAGAGACACTGGGCATAATCACAGACAATATACTCCCCTGGAATCACAGATTCTCATAATGTAGTGCTATATCACTAGGAACATTCTTGTGTTTCATGATAGCGACACTGAACATAGTTACAGTCAAAATACTCCTTTGGAATCACAGATTCTCATAGTGTAGTACTATACCACTGGGAACATTCTTGTGTCTCATGGTAGTGACACTGAGCATAGTCACAGACAATATACTCCTCTGGAATCACAGATTGTCCTAGTGTAGTGCTATATCACTAGGGCATACCTCTCAATCATACAGATTTTAGCAGAATGTCCAGATTTTCGCCTCTTATTGTTTTGTCCATTTTCCATTAAATTGTGGTTTTCTATCAAATCATTGAAGATTTAAGCTAGAAAATAATGACAGACATTTGAGTTTCTGACTTCATACCCTTCAGAAAATCCATGCTATTGCAAAACCTGTTATTCTATCTTCTTTCTAAGAATGTATGAGCAGTATCTAAAAATTGTCCCTATTTTTGGGCCTTTGTCCCCCCATTACTTATGGCTTTCTCCAGATTTCTTGCTGTAAGAGTTTGAAAGGTATGCACTAGGGACATTCTTGTGTTTCATGGTGGTGACACTGGGCATAGTCACAGACATTATACTCCTCAGGAATCACAGATTCCCCTAGTGTAGTGTTATATCACTAGGAACATTCTTGTGCCTCATGGTGGTGACACTTAATCCCAGGCACAATACTCTTCTGGAATCACATATTCTTATAGTGTAGTGCTATATCACTAGGAACATTCTTGTGTCTCATGGTACTTACTCTGAGCATGGTTACAGACAATATACTCCTGTGGAGTCCAAGATTCTCCCAGTGTAGTGTTGTATCACTAGGAACATTCCTGTTTCACCTGGTAGTGATACTACACACTTTCACAGTTAACTTACTTCTCTGGAATCACAGATTCTCCTAGTGTGGTGTTTTATCATTAGGAACAGCCTTGTGTCTCATGGTAATGACACTACACACAGTCACAGGCACAATACTCCTCTGGAATCACAGGTTCTCCTAGTGTCATTTTATATCACTAGGAACATTATTGTGTGTCATGGTAGCAACACTGGGCATAGTTACAGTCAAAATACTCCTCTGGAATCAGAGATTCTCCTAAAGTAGTGTTATATTGCTAGGAACATTCTTGTGGCTCATGGTAGTGCCATTACACACAGTCACAGACACAATACTCCTCTGCAATCACAGATTCTCCTACTGTAGTGTTATATCACTAGGAGCATTCTTGTGTCTCATGGTAGAGACACTGGGCATAGTCACAGACAATATACTCCCCTGGAATCAGATTCTCATAATGTAGTGCTATATCACTAGGAACATTCTTGTGTTTCATGATAGTGATACTGAACATAGTTACAGTCAAAATACTCCTTTGGAATCACAGTTTCTCATAGTGTAGTACTATATCACTAGGAACATTCTTGTGTCTCATAGTAGTGACACTGAGCATAGTCACACACAATATACTCCTCTGGAATCATAAATTGTCCTAGTGTAGTGCTATATCACTAGGGCATAACTCTCAATTATACAGATTTTAGCAGAATGTCCAGATTTTCGCCTCTTATTGTTTTGTCCATTTTCCATTAAATTGTGGTTTTTCTAGCAAATCATTGAAGATTTAAGCTAGAAAATAATGACAGACATTTGAGTTTCTGACTTCATACCCTTCAGAAAATCCATGCTATTGCAAAACCTGTTATTCTATCTTCTTTCTAAGAATGTAAGAGCAGTATCTAAAAAGTGTCCCTATTTTTGGGCCTTTGTCCAGATTTCTTGCTGTAAGAGTTTGAAAGGTATGCACTAGGGACATTCTTGTATGTCATGGTGGTGACTCTGGGCATAGTCGCAGACAGTATACTTCTCTGGAATCACAGATTCTCCTAATGTAGTATTATTTCACTAGGGACATTCTTTTGTCTCATGGTAGTAACACTGAGCATAGTCACAGACAATATACTCCTCTGGAATCACAGATTGCCCTAGTGTAGTGCTATATCATTAGGGACATTCTTGTGTCTCATGGTGGTAACACTGAGCATAGTCACAGAGAATATACTCCTCTGGAATCGCAAATTCTTCTAGTGTAGTGCTATATCACTAGGGACATTATTGTGTCTCATGGTGGTGACACTGGGCATAGTCATAGACAATATACTCCTCTGGAATCACAGATTCTCCTAGTGGTGTGTTATATCACTAGCGACATTCTTGTGTCTCATGACAGTGACATTGAGCATAGTCACAGACAATATACTCCTCTGGAATCACAGATTCTCCTAGTGGTGTGTTATATCACTAGCGACATTCTTGTGTCTCATGGTAGTGTCACTACTCACAGTCATAGTCAAAATAATCCTCTGGATTCACAGATTCTCCTAGTGTAGTACTTTATCACTAGGAACATTCTTGTATCTCATGGTAGTGACACTGAGCATAGTCACAGACAATATACTCCTTTGGAATCACAGATTCTGCTATTGTAGTGTTATATCACTAGGACCATTCATGTGTCTCATGGTAGTGACACTACACACTGTCAGACACAATACTCCTCTGGAATCACAGATTCTCCTAGTGTAGTGCTATATCACTAGGAACATTCTTGTGTCTCATGGTAGTGACACTACACACAGCCACAGACACAATACTCCTCTGAAGGCATGGATTAACCTAGTGTAATGATGAACCAGCCTTTGGGAGAAGTAACTAGCCTCCTTTTCCTTTACTAAATTTGATCAACAGAGTTTCTCTTTGTTTGCGGTGTTTTGTTTTCCAGTTTAGTTTTCAGATGGCGTGTCCTCTTTGCAGAGCTTGCATGTCTTGTATACATGTGGGTTTTGCAGGGTGCACCAGTTTTCCTCCAAATTGCTCGTAGGTGTCGGGTATCTAGGCCTTGAGTAAGTATATGAGTGAGAGTGTTTGTGTGTGTGTGTGTGTGTGTGTGTGTGTGTGTGTGTGTGTGTGTGTGTGTGTGTGTGTGTGTGTGTGTGTGTGTGTGTGTGTGTGTGTGTGTGTGTGTGTGTGTGTGTGTGTGTGTCTGTTTGCCCATCCTGTAATGTGCCAGTGCCCTGGGATTAGTTTCAGTGCCTTGTAATTATTAGACGGGAAGATAAGATCTGGCTCCCTCATGACCTTGAACTAGATTAAACAGGCCATCTGAGGATGAATGAATGAATGAATGAATGAATGAATGAATGAATGAATTAATGAATTAATGAATGAATGAATATCTCCTCTCCATTCTCCACTGGATCAGTCACATCCATTACTCTCCCAGATATCTGTTTCCCCTAAACTAATATTTCTCACATCTGCCGAGTCACTTATTTGAAAAGAATGCAGTTACAAAGTTTGTATGAGTTATGTTGCTCAAGCTCTCCATGTGATTCCAGGGTGTTACAAAAAAACAGTGTAAACGTCGATTTAATGCACACTAATCTCTCTGAATATGGCAATGTAGTGACTGACTTTGGCATAATTCAGTAGTTAACTGGACTGGCTGTTTAGCAAATAGGATTATGGTTATGAAGTGGTAATGAACGTTATTCGATAGTCTAGTGTTTGATTCCTTCAGACCTTATTTCCCTGCTGTGTTACTTTGAAGATGTCATTTAACCAGACAGTGCTCATGAAAAGGGGATTGTGTACAGTGAGTTTACCTGGTTAACAAATAAATGAATCTTAAACACCATAACCTCTAGACTACTAAAGCACGGCAAAGACCTTGAGCTCCATCACATTATATTATCTGTAAACAAGATATTTTATCACATGCTGCCTGGCCATGATACCTGCAAATCATGAATCTAGAGTCCCTCTCCAATGAACCAAAGACCATCATTCTAGTGGACTTTAACTACCCTTCCACTAACTGGCACACTTACACCTTAACAAACAAATAAGAACAATACTCCCTTGACTTTTTTAATGCAAACTCCCTTCACCAATTAGTACCATGGCACCAGTAGAGGCACCAACCCACTCGATCTTGTCCTCTCTCAAGCAGCCTCTGTCTATGCCCCACCTATTGTCAAACCTTGTTTGGTCAGCTGAGATCACTGTGTTGCAGTATTTATCAAATGGTCCCAGTACAGATAACCATCCAAGCCAACCATCTTTACAAACTTGCCCAAAATAATCTACTTTGTGCTTTTGTGCTTGTTGCTGCCTTGAGATAGATCAACAGTCCCCACTCTCCAATGACCTTATAGCAAGTCTTAATGCATATGCACAAAATTTATGCTCCCATATCATCACTTGAATACAGGCTTCTGTTTTTAATCATTACAAATAAGATCAAAGTTATACTTGGTGAAACTGATATTTTATACTAGACCTAAATGACTCAACCATGTATTAGAAAACTGTTCCTTAGAAAAAGACATCAGGGATGGCATAATTTCCCGAAGTGTAACTTATTGGGAGAAATTCTTATATGACAGTTGGCCAAGTTCCTCAGTTGGTTTACATTTGAGTTATCATGGATTAGGGCACATTTATGGGAAGATCTCTGAAGTAATTAAGCCTTTCGAAGAAGATTAAAGACAAGCTTAATGAATACAAAATGCACATTTTCTTCAACTGGAAGCTTATAAGATTAAAGTAATAGTGGACACAGAATTTGTCAGACTTAATCTTTTCAGACTATAAATAGTATGAATATTTATAACAACACAGTAGAGGGGAAGGTGTGCTTTTACTGGTTCATAAAATATTACCATGGTATAATTTCAATGAGTGAAGACATAGAAACACTAATAGTTGATATATATCTATATATATATATATATATATATATATATATATATATATATATATATATATATATATGTATATATCATTGGACAAACTATAAGATTAATATTGTGTTATTGGACACCTTATATGGGAAGTTTCAAATGCACTGAATTTCTGAATTTCATTGAACAGCAAATTCTGCAACTTACTTTCAGCAGACAAGTCATATGGCCAAAACGTCATTGATATTTTAACATTCAGTGGCTATTGTCAATTGGTTGAATACAAAACTGGAGTTATGAAAATATTAGCTCTGCCCCGGGATTCATGAAGCTCAGAACAAGGCCGGTGGCAGGCTTGCGCCGACAGTGCGGCGTGAAGATGGCACAGTAGCGCCAAATGCATATTAATGAAGGCGCGCTGCCGCCACAGCCATGTGCACAGGAAAGGAGCGCGAGTGCATAGGGAGTGTTGAAGTGCCGCACGGAGGCATGGAAATGCCAGCTGTTGATGTACAACCTAAAATGCTTGCATATAACAAGTTGCAAGATAGTAATCACATCTGTCAGTGTCCGTGGATACTGAAGCGTATGCAAAGCATGCAAGAAAGTTCCGGCGAACACAAAATGAAGAAGCAAACACAAATGCACGGTAGGGAATAACGGGTCCCTATCCCGCGAATAAATGACATGGAAAACCGTGTGCCAGTAGTCCAGTGCAGTGTAGATAACTATACAAATGCATCATATGTTAGCGAACCGCCAGTAGGTACGTCCAGCCCAATGGTTAGGGTCACCAGCTGACCCATAATGTGAGGGAGGGTACACAGCTGGGCAGATGTGTCCATAACAAAATACATGATAAATGTACATATCTAGCGACCGTATGACCGAATCATATCCCACAAGGCATGTAATAGTCACATACAAAAGGTATGTCTGTATTTCACATACCAAATGTGACAGGAAATAGAATAAGTATGTAAACGAAACAGAAGGAGCATATGAACAACTACAACAATAAGGAAACATGTAGGCTGAAAGGAACAGTATTATTCGTACCGTCAACTGTGGGTACGTGCTGTCCAGTACAGTCAGATATGTGCATGGAATATATCCCATCCTGGACATAGGAAAAGGTGGCATCCTACCAATGATTAGAACAGTCTGCCAAAATCCACAAATCAGCGGTACAAGCCGAACTTGTCAGGATGTGTCACAGTTGAACGGGTAGTACCCGGGTATACCAACCATGTAATGAAAGTTAAGTATGGACGTGTACCTATGTGCGTGAGGTATAGCATGTGGAAAGCAAACATGGCAGGGTAGTCCACACAACCATACAGGTACCTGACATATGTAGGGTATTCAATGTGTTACTCTTGCCGTGTCATGGGCCAACAACCAAAGCAGTGATGTATGGGGTGTGAGGAATATGTGTGTGTGTGGGGGGATGGGTAATGGTACAATCCTCCAAGGCAATACTGTGTCATATGCAGAATAGGTGAGCCGGAGGTGTATGAGGGAGCAGCAGGTGAAGCTGAAAGAAACACAAAAACATGTATAAACGGCTGCAATACAACCAGACAGGCCATACTGTAGAACACAATCCCACAAACATATGAATATTGAAATGTGCGATACAAATGTATAGACATGTCACCGGCACATACCCACAGATTGGTCCTGATGGAACTGGCCATAACAAATGCAACACACCTGGATGCATAATGGACTACCCAGCATCCCCTCCACATCACACAACCCACTCCCTTACCTGAACGTCCACCAAATTCAGCCATACTTGGCCTACTGGTTTGGTGCAGCCACATCTACACATAGTGACCACTACGCATATGTAGTAGGTAGTGTCACCCTAGGCAGTTGCAGGATTGCACACTATGTATCCCTTGCATGTAAAACCCCCAGCACATTTTCATAACGCCAGAAGAATGGTCGGTATTCGTCTTGTTTTGGTCTTGTTCAATTTTTGGGATATCCCTCATGGGATAAGTAACCTGTGTAAACATTAGAATGGAAGTGATGAAGTCCAGTCCTCTAGATATCTGGACACAAGTTGGAATGTGCATTAGTGGTGGACGACACTGTCCAGCCCTAAATGGTCATGCATAACCTACTACCCAGGATCAAACACCTGCCCGTGACGCACGTATCCCGACATGAATAAGCGAGAGAATATATTGCACACATTCGCGTAGTGGCACATGGTATAAGGGTGATGAAGGCACTGACGTAAATAGGATACCCTTGATCCACTGTGTGAGGGACAATTAATGTGTGTGTAGATGTGACCTGACCAACAATGGTACAATGCCAAATGTCTTGTGACCGTAGAAAATAACTATGCACCATACTGCATGTAACAGTTGCCTAAAGCGGTCACATCAGGATAGAATAAACGTAATTTGTACAAGAAACAGGTAAACAACAAAAGTGCCAAAGGTATAAGGCTCACAGCTAGGAAACAAATTAATGTTCTAAACCTGCACTGACCGTGGCTATGTGTTGGCCCAAACAATCTGGTGTCCGCAGTAGGGTTATCATCTGTCCCACTTTGTGAGGGACAGTCCATCATTGGACAGTTGTGTCCTGACAAAAGACATTTCAAATGGCAAATGTCCCGGGATTGTAGGACATAATTATGTCCTATATGTTATGTAATAGTAGCAGAAAATAATTATTGCAGTATCTACAATACCTAAATGTTGCAAGAAACAGAATAAGCAACTAAACCGCTACAACAATAGGCTTTTATGTAGGCAAATAAGTAACGTTCTATCTGTTGTACTGACCGTGGGTATGTGTCGGCTTGTAAAATCTGATGTGTGTTCCGAAAATGTCCCATCTTGGCCATTTGAAAAGGTGCCAAGCCTAGTCACCAGAATACAGCACAACCTGTACATATGACAATGTCAACGATACCAATGGTCAGAGCATTTGCACAATAACTGGCCAGACCCTTAAAAACTCACAAAGCCAGTGACCTTTGGGGGAAAGGTGTTGAATGAGAATGACTACTTACAACAATGAAGAGTAATAGACACATTTAACTGCAGAAAATTAGTAGTATTACTAATCTGTCAACATGTTCCAAGTTAATAGTACTAATATGATAGAAGTGGCCATGATTGTCCCTGAGTTGTCATGGCCTTGTCCCTGTCACTGTAGACACGAGTCCCCAAGTATCAGAGAGGTCCGTACACAGAAGTACACCAACCAACTGTCCCATCTGTTGACAGGACTATTGCATACCTGTAATGAATTCATAACAGATTTCCAGAATAATATTCATTGTATGTATAAATGAATGAAATAGTCAAATGGGAAGGGAAACCCCCCCCCCAACCACTGGAACCACTCCCCGCAATAAATTATGTAGCACCGACCCAATAATGTGGTCAGAGGTGCCCAAACACCTGCATCTATAAACACAGGTAGAATGATAAACTCTGGACTAACTCTGTCCATGTGCTACATCTGATCTTTGAACAGCGCCAGGGCAGTGCTAGTCACCAGTCAGCCGAACCTAAACCCGGACCAGCACATGAACACCCTGACAATCAAACACATGCATGTGCGAGGACTATAAGCGTAGGAGTTATGAATATCCTTGGAGTGAGTAGACTTGCAGCAAGGGTCCAGAGCAGTAGGAAACAGGGAATGTCCCAATTGTAGTACTGCGGTTTTCCCAGCAGGAGAATGGATGCCTGCTGTGTAAGGGAAGCGGTGAGGCATATGTCAGAGTAGCTATGAACCATGGGTATACATATAAATGAGCCAGAACACCAATAGTGTAGTGGTTACAGCATCCGCCCAACGTAAAGGCATTCCCGGTTCAAGTACGACTATAGCACATATTAATTGTGTAATGAATGTCTCTGTGCTGTAAAGCCAACATTTATACATGTAAAGGTGACCGCGTTCGCATGGGTCCATTAACCGGATTCCATAAAAGTGGTACTGTCATAAGGAATAAGGCACATGTAATCCTAAAGATGTGCCTGTAAACATATGTAACTCAGAATAAGTAGATGTAAGTGGGTCTACGCGGGTGTACGCAGCTATTAGCATAGCAAATGTATGTTGTCTTCTACAGCTGTAACTTTCATATATATATATATATATATATATAGTTAGATAGATGTGTATATAGGTAAATATTCACAGACATAACAGAAATATGCAATTATATATCTACATATTTATCTATATATACACATATATATAAATATATATATATATATATATATATATATATATATATATATATATATATATATATATATATATATATATACACACACACACACACACATATATATATATATATATATATATGCACATATATATATATATATATATATATATATGTATATATATATATATATATATATATAGATATGTTAGGAACACTCAAAGATGAAAGCAAACCTGGGGGCGTGGCCAAGGATGAACACAGGATAGCAGCAGATTTCTTCAGCTCCACCAATTTCATTACACTGACAGGAATTAATTACTTAAAAAATTAATTCTTGAAGTAATTTTCTTTCTAAATATGTTTGTTTTATATAGTTCTTGAACTATATCTAAAAAAGAAAGGAAATCTTAACAATATTCCTGTCAGAAATCACTGTGGAAATTTTCCTGTCAGTTTATCAGTCTGAAATGAGTTCCAGTAAGACAAATTCTCAAGACTCCAGCATCAAGAAAGAACTTCAGTCTCTGATAATTATAATCCAGCAACTTACTGATAAAATGGATAAAATGGATACTAAAATAGACACCTTCATAGAAAAACTACAAAACAAATAGACCTGTTACATACAGACCTGCAACAACAGAAGAACCAGATGACAGGCATAGAAGAAGCTGTGAATGACATGGAAAATAGAATCCAAGAAGAGGAAATCAACATTGAGTTTCTGCTGAAACAAAATACACATTTACAAACAAAGCTGGATGACCTGGAAAATAGATCTAGGCGCAATAACATTAGGATTTTTGGACTGCCAAAAAATATTGAAGGTAACAATATTACTTCTTTTTTAACAACTTGGCTCCCTAAAACTTTAGACTTACCAGAAGCATTCTCTTTTGGTATCGAAAGAGCACATAGATCTATAGCTAATACTAACTCTAACAAAAAATATCCTAGATCAGTTATAGTTAGATTTCTATCATCTTTTGATAAAGAGATGGTTCTTAAATCTGCTTGGGCTAAAGCTCCTGTTAAGATTAATGAGACAACTGTGCATTTTGACAATGACTATTCATTCATGGTAATAGCTAAAAGAAAAGTTTTTCTGCCACTAATAAGGGAGCTTAAAAAAGCACAGTTTAAAACATACCTTCTGTTTCCTGCCAAGCTTAAAATCTTCCTTCCTGATGGTCCTAAGGTTTTCGATGATTTAGACTCTGCTTTACTGTTTGTCAAAGAAAAAAGGATTTTGGATAAAATAGAAGAAATGGAATGGGCTAGTTCTTCATTAAAGAGATTGGCAACTGAAGCTTCGTGGAAGACTTCAGAGAAGAAGAAGAGACTAAAAAACAAATGATTTGTTATATGTTTTTTTCTCTCTCATCATTTTAGTTCATTATTAATTTTTTGAATATAGTTCCTGCATTTCCAGAAAGCCACAAATATTTTGGAAAAGATTTAATCAAAGTTATTCTCTATGTGCAAAGAAATGTTTTGTTTCATAACCAGTCAAAATACCTGAAGATTTAATGGCAAGCTGTGATTCAATTTGTTTCTCTTTCTGAAAAGAAGTAAGGTTAGTAATTTGATACATTTTTTATCTTTACCTTTTTTTTCCTTCTCCTTTTATTATTTTCTTTGTTTAAACAATGACATTCTATTTAGATTATGTAGTGGGTAAAGGGTGGGGAGGGCAGGGAGAGAACAGTAATGAAAATATCATTAATAGAATAATAACATATTTATTCCTTGTAAAAGTTTTATAAGTTCTTCAAATGCTATTTCTAATTATACTTTCTTGATTATACTGCTTATGCCTGTTTGTAAATAATCTGTTATGCTTTAACTAATAATAATCAGAACTAAATAAGAGTAAATAATATGTTTTATTTTTAACTCTATTAATATAAACAGTAAGTAACATTCCATTGTATATACTTCTTACAGCTTTCTCTTACATTTTTTTATTTCTGCCTCACTCCCTTTTATTTTCTACTCTCTTTTCTTTTCTTTATTAATATATAGAAATGCTTTTGATTGTGTGGGCACAGTGAATAATAGGATTTGTATGAAAATTGAGTTGGGAGAAGAATGTTGAGTTTTATTGCTTGTTGGTAATTTTGGGCTTAATTTCACTTACATAGAGGCTGTAATGATCTGTGGAATACATTGTGAAGGTTTTGTCATGTTTAGATGCATTTACACTGCTAAATGAATGTTTGTCACTAGTTTTAATAAGTTTCCGCCAAAATGTTAAGAGAGACAATCTGAGATGTGGGCTGTCTCATGCACAGTGTTCATGAGTTACTTCAGAAGCTTCAGCTCACAGAATTCTCACAGAGAAACTGAAAGCAGTTAGTATAACCTTTGACATAGTTATCACACTGACACACCACAGATTCAGGAAAATACTCTATTCATAAAATATGTCAGTTATAATGTTTTGTTTCATAACCAGTCAAAATATCTGAAGATTTAATGGCAAGCTGTGATTCAATTTGTTTCTCTTTCTGAAAAGAAGTAAGAGGCTGTAATGGTCTGTGGAATACATTGTGAAGGTTTTGTCATGTTTACATGCATTTACACTACTAAATGAATGTTTGTCACTAGTTTTAATAAGTTTCCCACCAAAATGTTAAGAGAGACAATCTGAGATGTGGGCTGTCTCATGCACAGTGTCCATGAACTACTTCAAAAGCTTCAACTCACAGAATTCTCACAGAGAAACTGAAAGCAGTTAGTATAACCTTTGACATAGTTATCACACTGACACACCACAGATTCAGGAAAAATACTCTATTCATAAAATATGCCAGTTATAATGAGTCTAAATGATGTAGTTTCTTGTAGTAAGTAAATGTCTTAATTTAGAAGGCATAGAAAATGAAACATTTATTTAAATGTTTTTGAAAATCTACTTAACAGCAGCATAATAATCTGTGTTAAAAATTTGTGTTCCAAACATATACTTTACTATAACTCATTTAATTCATCTGATTGATAAGCATAAATAATCTTATAACTCTATTCTGGAAGAAATGTCATGTGATATATTTTAAAGCAGTAGGTTAGCATGATTGTAAAATCTGGTTACTAAAATGTGTTTGCTGTGCATTATTTTGTATAAAGCAGACAGATTTATTCTAGGGACAGCAAGTAGGATAGTGCTCAACAAAGACACAACTCAGTGAGATCATATATATATATATATATATATGTGTGTGTGTGTGTGTGTGTGTGTGTGTGTGTGTGTGTGTGTGTGTGTGTGTATGTGTATGTGTGTGTGTGAGTGTGATGGCTTTTTTTTTATATAATAATGCAAGTGTTTCTGAGAATCTGCATAACTATCCAATATGATTTATAATAATTTCTATGAATACAATATTTTACTCTATTGACAAAATGAATGTTTGCCACAAGTTTTAATAAGTTTCCCACCAAAATGTTAAGGGAGACAATCTGGGATGTGGGCTGTCTCATGCACAGTGTCCATGAACTACTTCAAAAGCTTCAACTCACAGAATTCTCACAGAGAAACTGAAAGCAGTTAGTATAACCTTAGACCTAGTTATCATACTGACACACCACAGATTCAGGAAAAATACTCTATTCATAAAATGTCAGTTATAATGAGTTTAAATGATGTAGTTTCTTGTAGTAAGTAAATGTCTTATTTTAGAAGGCATAGAAAATGAAACATTTATTTAAATGTTTTTGAAAATCTACTTAACAGCAGCATAATAATCTGTGTTAAAAACTTCTGTTCCAAACATATACTTTATTATAATTCATTTAATTCATCTGATTGACAAGCATAAACAATTTTATAATTCTATTCTGGAAGAAATGTCATGTGATATATTTTAAAGCAGTAGGTTAGCATGATTGTAAAATCTGGTTACTAAAATGTGTTTGCTGTGCATTATTTTCTATAAAGCAGACAGATTTATTCTAGGGACAGCAAGTAGGATAGTGCTCAACAAGGACATAACTCAGTGAGATCATATATATATATATATATATATATATGTGTGTGTGTGTGTGTGTGTGTGTGTGTGTGTGTGTGTGTATGTATGTGTGTGTGTGTCTGTGTGTATGTGTGTGATGGCTTTTTTTTTAATAATGCAAGTGTTTCTGAGAATTTGCATAACTATGCAATATGATTTATAATAATTTTTATGAATACAATATTTTACTCTATTGACAATAATGAGTTTAAGTAAATGCTCATATACAAACAATTCAAGATTTTTTTTTGGAAGCTGTTAATAGTATTCACATGACAGAAAATAGATGCATCTTAATATATGTAATGTCTGAATCATATTAGCCAAAGTTTTGATTTAAATGAATGTTAGAACCTAATTTTCTCTCCTCTTGATTTCTAACATCAAGATTATTTGAATGCTATTTGAATACAAGTGTTATATATTACATAGATCTATATAGTAGTATGAACAGTTTTTTAAAAAAAAAGTTTATTTTAGTTTATATGATGCTGTTTTACCAAATGTGTAGTTTTGTCTTGATAGATAATTGAATTGAAAACTGTTAACCTCAGTTAAATATAACTAGTATTAAATTGATAAGGTGGTAGCTGAGGTACTGCTGCTTAGGGTAGGGGGTTAACTTGAGTAGTAAATACTACTCTAAGTTGGAGTTTTCAACTCCAGGCTGGATGCAAGGTTTAATCCTTACATTATTTTCATTTGTTCATTGTTATATGTATATAGTTTTGACATCCACAATATATTTTGTATACTCATTGTCACTACAAACAAAATTGAATCCTATACAAAATCCCATAAGAGATTTAATAAATACAGCTATATTTAAAGGTACACCTAAAAGAGGAGATGTAACATTATTTATCTTGTTATTTGTTATTTCGATCATAAGATTCTTGAGTTTTAAAAATGCCAAATGACATCTTTAAAAGGAATTTCTTTAAACATTAATGGATTGAATAATCCGTGTAAAAGGGCAAGCCTAATAAGATACATTAATTTACACAAGGCCAATCTAGTCTTCCTGCAAGAAACCCATCTCTTGAAAAAATATATTGATAAACTAGCCACTAATAAGTATACAGTATTGGTTAGTTCAGAGCACACTCAGAAAAAAAGAGGAGTGGCTATTTTATGGAATAAAAGTATGCCCATTCCTAAAACCATTAAACAGGATGACAAAGGAATGTTTTGTATGGTTACAATACAAATTAATGGGAAGACTTACACTTTAATTAATGTATATTGGATACCTGGAATTGGTATTAATACAGTGAAACATCATATTGATAAGATCATATCATTCTCTATAGGGGATATTATTTTAGCTGGTGATTTTAATTGTATACTACATGAAAGTGATACTACCACTATAAGGAAAAGAAGAATTACATCTAATGCAAAACATTTAAATGATTTTGCTAATTCTTATCATTTGAATGATATTAATAATCAGATAGATTCAAAATCATTACCATACACCTTTTTTTCTAACAGATACAAAACTTATTCAAAAATAGATAGGGTCTTTATTTCTAACCAGATGGTAACAGATTTAATTAATTCCAAAATCATTTCATGTCCTGTATCTGATCATAACTCAATTGTTTTTGAATTCATGATAAAAAATCCTCATAATGTTCAGATCAAAAGGATACCAGCATACTTAACTCAGCTAAAAGACTATAAAGAATATATACTTTCAGAAGTACAACATTTTCTAGACATAAATAATACTCCTGAAGTCTCCATTGTCTATGTTTGGGATGCCTTAAAATCATATCTATATGGACAAAGTTTCAGATGGTATAATAATAAAAGGAAATCTTGGGATAAGGAATTGTTAGATATTCAAAGTAAATTAGACTCTTATAAACATAATAATAAAGAAAATATTATGGACAAGAAAGTTATTGAAGAAATAAACAAACTAAATGAGAAATACAAAGAAATTTTAACTCATAAAGTTAAAATAACTTTAGAGAATACAAGTTTTGTCTTATTCAATAAGCCCCAAATACTTACATAGACTTAAAAATAAAACAAAAAGATTGAATAAACAAAACCATATCAAAGAAATCTTTTCTCTAAGGAAAAGAAGAATGTTTCTAGTATACCAGAAATACTGGATGAATTTAGAAATCACTTTCACAAGATTAACCATAACAACATTAACATGGAACCTAAAGATAAAATAAAGGAGTTTATAACCACAAACATGAATAAAAAGCTTAATAA
The DNA here is from genome assembly GCF_019279795.1 of Protopterus annectens. Taxonomy (NCBI): domain Eukaryota; kingdom Metazoa; phylum Chordata; order Ceratodontiformes; family Protopteridae; genus Protopterus; species Protopterus annectens. Next base: position 634,267,446 of record NC_056745.1, on the reverse strand, counting down.
ACAACAGATTAAACTATTGGACAAGAGTATTTCATATACAGAAGTTATTACACAAATAAATAAGCTTAAATCAAACAAAGCACCGGGTAATGATGGTATTATACCAGAGATATATAAAATCCTTTCTAAAACTACATATTCATTAATACATAAGGTTTTTATTTTGGCCCAAACTGAGTTAATAACCCCCCCATCTTGGCAATATACATTTATTTCACCAATTTTAAAACCTAATAAAGATCCAACTAGATGTTCTTCATATCGACCCATCTCATTACTTAATGTTGATTATAAAATGTTTATGAGTATTTTTGCTGATAGATTGAAGACAATCACCCCCGGCATTATAGATATAGATCAGACGGGCTTCATTGTAAATAGAAATACTTTTGATAATATAAGAAGAACTTTAACATTAATTGATTTTGCAAATAGGAAAAAGAAAGATTTAACACTTATTAGTCTTGATATAGGTTCAGCATTTGATTCAGTAAGTTGGGACTATCTGTTTACCTTACTGAAATGCACAAACTTCTCTGATGCATTTGTAAATTTAATTGAGCATTTATACAAAGGAACGCTGGCTTATATTAAGGTAGGAACATATGTTTCACAAAAAATACCCATTCTTAAAGGTACAAAGCAAGGATGTCCACTTTCTCCACTATTATTCACTTTAGTAATGGAGCCTTGGGCTAATTTGATTAGAAACAGTACTGACATAGAGGGTTTTGAAATAGATGAAAATATAACATCAAAAATTCAACTTTTTGCAGATGATGTTCTAATTACATCAGCAGGATCTAATTCTTCTATGCAGTCTTTATTTGATAAAATGATGAATTTTAAAAGTATTTCTGGTTTAATATTCAATGAAGAAAAAACTAAAATACTACCTATATATACACGAAAAAATATTCTCATTAGTGATTTTACTAAATATGTACCCAATTCAGGTCAGATAACTTATTTAGGTATAATACTATCTAAAGATATTGAATCTATTATATATAATAACCATAATACCTGTTTTCTTAATATACAAAATCTTTTTAATACCTGGAATAATATGTTTTTTACTATGGAGGAGAGACTTACAATTATTAAAATGATAATATTCCCCAAGATTTTATACTTAATACAATCAATAATACTTTCACCTACAAAAATAATTATCAAGAAACTGAATACACTAATGTTAAATTTCTTATGGGCACCTAATAGACCTAGGATTGCATTAAAGAAACATACTAATAGCTGGTCTCAAGGGGGTATTTCTTTTCCAGACTTTAATTTATATATTATCTCTTCTATTATAAAAGTTATTACTTTATTAATAGATCAGTCATATATCGCAAAATGGAAAGATTATTGGGAGCTAATTAGTATGCACTTCATGAAAATCTCCTTAACACATAAAAATATGATTGTAAATAACTCCATGTTGTGGTTGCTAAAGGAATTTTGTACTTCACCTTTTACACCTAAACATATGGTTTGTTACCCATTAAATATTATTATTAGTTATCGTAACTTTATATTCATGCACCCTAAGTATAGGAATGGAATTTTATTGTATTCCCTATAATGTATACTCAGGGTATGCTTATGTCATCTACTTCTGAAGGAGCTCATTTAGCTATAGATAATGATCTAAAGTACTGGTATCAGCTGATATCTGATAATAAAGTTAAAAATCTAGATTTCTTAAAACAAGAATTTGATCTAAGAGAAACTTGCTGGTTAGAGGTTCAGATCTTTACACAACATCTCATTGATAGAATAGATCTAATGTCTATAACAGTTAAAGAATCTATTCCAAAACTGATTGATTACTTGATATTAAATTTACAGCATAAAGTTTCTGATAAAGGTAAACTTTCATATATACATAAAATTATCAGACAAGAAACTTTTTACAGTGTAGATTCATACTGGAATTATTTCACCTCTATTAATGGGGACCCACCAACTCAACAAGATAAACAATATATATTGGAATCTGCTTATAGAACTACATCTTCCATTGTCTGGAGACTTTATACATGGAAATTTTTACATAGATCTTTTTTATACACCTTTGATGATGAATAAAATAAATAATAAAGATAATCTATGTAAGAGATGTAATGTAGAAATTAATGCTGACTGGGCTCATATGTTTTATGACTGTATAAAGTTGAAAGAATACTGGAAGTCAATTAATGAATTTTTGCAGGCTCTTTTTACAGATAATTTCATTATTTCTAAGTCTCTTATATTATTCAACACACCTGTACCTCAATGTGTTAAAAGATTAAGCTTCCCTTGTTATGGTCTATCCTAGCAGTGGCCAGGAAAATAATAACTAGAAATTGGATTTCAGATACACCTCCTTCGTTCAATGAATTTAAAAATGTTATGAATATAATGTGCCATATGGAAATAAGCACAATTAGAATGAGAACAACTAGAAAAACATCATATTATATTGTATGGGATAATTTACAAAATTTGTTAAAAAAATTCTAATTTTAATAGCACGGTATTTTAGTTTAATTAATTGATCTGATTGTAGTGGATGTCTTTGTAAATACTTTAGTTGTTTTGTTGAATATTATAATAATACCTATTTTTAATTACTTGTATAAAATTGTTATGATATTTCTCTTATATGTTAAAACAATAAACCTGTTTTGAAAAAAAAAAAAGATGAAAGCAAACCTAAGGGTTGTGAAGGGAATCCAGAGCAAGTTAGGAATTATGAAGTGCTCGCAGCGTATGTCACATAAAGCTGCACAAGTGTGAGTAGGGCACCGCTCTCCACACCAGAGGCAGGGCTACACCAGCGGCCATAACATCGTTGAAGTGCTACGTCAACATTGTAAACAGACGGAATGTAGGACATGTTGCGACCACCTACATTTGTAACCCACAAATCATTCGTAAGCCATAACACCAGGAAAGGCACGTATGTGCAAATATGAATGGATGGTGAGCCTGTGAATACACGAGGTGGTACAAAATGTGTGTAGGGCCCCAACACTCATGAGAGGGCAATGTGTAAAGGTGCGTCATGGCTGTGATATCAGGTGTATAATGGCTGTTATGTGGGGAAACTCAACACGGGTGTGCAGGAGAAACTATGGATATGCGAGTATGGACACAGGAGTGATAGGGTATGTTGCGCCGGGTGCAATGGAGCGGCCCATGGAGGTCAGCTAGGTGCAATTCCCAGATAGAGCATCATTTGTGTGGAGACATGCATGAATGGGCGTATCGTTGTCAGACGTTGTGCGTCAGGTCTGGTAGCTCGGCATGTAAAACCTATACGCCACCCATGAACGGAACGGAGTTCTGCTGTGACAACCCCAAACTGGGAAAAGCAGAAAGACACAACTACATGAAGACAATTTGTCGACGTACAGTCACAGTAACACAAACACACATCCTATCAACAGTAATAATATGAATGTGTACAGAAACAAACACAGTAGCAGGAAAAATAGGCTGCGCATACGAGGAATAGGTCGAATGACACTATCACAACCCAGTTAGCAGCAGCACCTCAGACATGAAAAACTTGCGAAATCTGTCCACTGCATAATGTGAAATATACTGAGCACAAGTTCACCAGAGTGAAGTGTCGGTGTCAGAATGACTAAGGCAATAGTATGCTGTTGAAGCAGGGATATAACCAATACACATGTGTAAGTGTCCATGTCCAGGAAATGTATAGGTTAACGGACACACAGATGTATATATAGATAAAAACGTATATATACACATAGCTATATTAATTTACATACACATATATATCCATACGGATATATATATATATATATATATATATATATATATATATATATATATATATATATATATACACACACACACAAGGATATACTATGGATATGTATAGATAGATATATATACACAAACAACAGGTAGTGATATATACACATACACACAAAACAAACTATATGTCAGTGTAGATATACACATTCACATAAATAGGTTACTTCACAGCAATTAGGGGTAACATATTTACAGCCCAGGCATTTGTGACTGGGAGGTCCAATAAAGAAACTTTGTACCCCCCACATCGCCCAGCTAGGCCAGACAGACATACAGACAGGCAATACAGATCAATACACTGCCGCTGACCAAAACACCGGTAGGAAAGGACCAGTGGGGAGTTCTGCAAGGTCTACACTTTAAACATGGATAACGGTGTCCCTTGCGGGACCCCAAAAATTCAGGGTGTGAAAGAATCTGCTGACGCTAATATGAGCAGGATGTAGGTGTACATAGAACAGTAGGTTGTGCAAGTGTGATAATACATGGGTTGACAAAACGTACGACATGTGTCCCGAGATGGGGAGAGTGGGCAATGTGTAGGGGTGTGCTCATACCCCAGCTGCACTCGCAGTGAGTATTTGTCATGACTGCTGTAGAGGGGTGCCAGGTAGGTGGACCATGGATATGCATTAATGGGCTTAAGTGTGCAGGTGCTGGTTGCAGAGATGTAGTAGGCCTGCCAAGTGGAAGTCATTAATATTCCTATGTGGGCATAGCATATGCCCACACCTCCCAAACCTGAAGAGCACATCTACCGGATAGTTTGTAAACCATTGGGGAATACATAGAGACCTACACAGTGCCGTGTACCCAATTAGCATGGACGTCCATAGTTATGTATCAGAATGTAACAAAATCCAACTAAACACTGCCAGAACTACTGATATTAGGTGAACAGGTGGCGGAAAACAGGTAATGACAGATGACAACATATATGCATTATAAGCGGCATGTACCTCGGCAAACGTGAATTAATACATATGTTCTGTGACTGTGAATGTGTCAGGTTAATAGAACCAATCATCTAAATGTGTCCCGCAGGGTGTTATGCATTTTTCCTGATACAGTGTTCATTCACACCCATTGGTATGTGAGTTCTGCTACTGACGGAAAGTGCATATGTTGCTGACCACCTCAGGTAGAGGATAGCATAATAGAAGAGGTTAAACACCCATACGCCTGTGAGGGACACACTCGTCTGGGCAGTTGTGTCTTGCAAAATGACAGTTATAGCACATGGCCTGTGAGTTTGGGAATGGAGGCTATATAGTGTGTGTAGTGGTGTCAGACATCAATTTGTTGTATCAGTAACAGCTACATGTAATAAGAAACAGTATTATCAATTATAATGCTACATGAATAACCTTGACGTATGCAAACCATGGAGGTCGTCCGTGTACTACTGGCTGTGGGTCAGACCTCTCAATCAATTGGGGACAAATTTCAACAGAATCATGGACAAGTCAAGAAAACACAAGGACAATCAGGGACACATTTAAAATATTAGAGCTATTAACTGGAAACTTTGACAGAATCAGAGCATATGAATTAATACACATTTTCTGAAGTAAAAGAAGTTTGTAACTCTTAATTATTGTCATTATTCATGAAGTGTAATTCACCACCTTTCCTCCAAACGTCACTAGTTTTAGGAGGGATTAAGAGGGACAGAGTTAAAATTTGAGTCAAAATCAGGGACGGCCCTGAAAATCAGGGACAGTTGAGAGGTATGCTGTGGGTATGTGTTGCCTTGACACATGCGATAGCTCTACATATAGGGTCTATAGTGCCACCACCAGTCTGAACTGCCAAAGTGGAACCTGCTCTGTAGAACTGTCAGATGTACCAGGGAAGAACATACTTACAGCCATGCATAGTACAGAAATATACATATCAGAACAAATCAAAGCGTAGTCTAGCAGCAGTATAGTTGCTTATGCTACTACATATGACATATCGACGTGTCAGGTATACAAGACCTGTAACAAGCAACCAGTACAGTCACCTACAACATGAGAAGGTCCCCTAATCAGGACAGTTGCAATGGCTAGAGTATTGTCAATACCACTCAACTGTCCCTCAATGTCAGGTACGTCCCTGAACTTTGACTGAAAGTCTAACTGTGTCCTTCTTAATCTCTCCTAAAAGTAGTGGCTGTTGAAGGAAAGGTGGTGAATTACACTTACTGACTAATGACAATAAATAAGAGTTATAAACAACTGTTACTTCAGAATATGTGTATTAAGTCATATGCTCTGATTCCGTCAATGTGTCAAGTTAATAGCACTACTTTTGTAAAAGTGTCCCTGTTTTTCATGACCTGTCCCTGATTCTGCAGAAATGTGTCCCCGATTGGTGGAAAGTTCTGGTATTGTCACATGTGATGTGTGATGAGGGACTGTCCCATGCAAAGTGGGAAAGGTGTCACTCCTACAGTCTCCTGTCGTGCAATCTGAAAGGTGGTCAACGTGCAGTAGGTATGCGGTAGCATGACTCGGCAGACAGCTGCGTTAACAAACTCAAGTCACATGTCAGCATTGCAGAGTATTGGTTCCCATGTATCAGGCAGATGGGAGCAGATCGTATGAGGAACATGCATATAATATGATTACGTCACTGGACAGGCCACCGAGTCCGTACAGTCGAACGGCTGCAATCGCAAAATGGTTACACATACCCGATACTGTAGTCATGTAGTCCGATGTAATACACATCACAAGGGATCACACACACCCAGCCTGAGTGACAAATGTAAGCGGAAATGTCGGAGAGCAAGCGGCTGTAAGCGTGTTTGTCTACCAGTATGCCAGTAGTGCCCTGTCAAAGAAATGTGGAGTCTAAACATGTATAAGGTGGTGTGACCAGAGGTCAGCAGTGCTTAACACTGTGCAAACCCACGCACAACAGCTCCCACCTGCTGGACTGTGCATTACCCGGATTGTATCCAAAGGCGTCGGCCTGTCCACAAACAAAGAACCGCCCTATACACGTGATGGTAGAAGTACCCTGTGCACATAGCTCATGTGAATTAACAATAGACCATGGCATATGTACAGACAATAGACCGCAAACACCATACAGTGCAGACATCCAACAGTATAGCAATGTACTGGCAGATATGTCCGGACCACTGGTGTGTGCATGCCTGGCCGTCCTGTGTTTCAGTGTGTGAGCATGCCCAGTATGACTGTTATGCATGTTGTAGACTGACAATACTGTCATGTGTGTGAGCATGCAAAGTATGGTCAACTGTATTGCATGTGTCACATGTCCAGATAGTTAGTACTGTGTTGCTGACCCCTCTGTTCTACACAGACAGGTGACATGCTATGTCTGCAGGGTAGCTAATGGTCATGTGGCATTGACAGTTGCTACATGTCTGTATAGCGTGGGGGGACATGCAACCACAATCACTGTCCTACACAGCACCATGGGTGGTGCACATGACTCTCACATGTGTAGGTATGATGAGGGGCACAGCCAACAGTTGTACACATCTGCCACTACTGTACTGGTCTGCCGGGTACTACATGTCAGTGTGTGGACCTACCTAAATTGCTGGTTGGAGGGATAAAAGGGTACGTCAGTTCCCAGCATTAATTACCAGCACAGTGGTGTTGGACGTCCTATTACACAACCTACATCAAACAGCCTGGCCTGCTGTCATCTGTGTGTGTCATAGAAGGTTGGGGTCAGTCATTGGGCATATCCATAGGCCATCGTATATCATTTGTCTGTATTGATCCACATCTATCCAGTTGCATGGAACGTGTGTGGGCTGTACGGACACACATGATGGTCAGCCCATGATGGTCAGCCCATAATCTGCAGTGGGTTAGGACACCCTGTGTGCTACAGGCTACCATTGTGACCCCGTATGTGCTACAGAGGTCATGGTGCCACTATGGATGTGTACTGTCTGCTGCCCTAACATTTAGCCACCACAGTCACTTGTATGCTCACATACATACCATAGCAATGGGTAAGTACACATTCTAATACAACTGCCACTTGTTAGGTCAATAGACATACCTTGGTTGTGTTACGGACTTGAGGACCGTGCTGGAGTGCTGCCTATGTCAGATGCACACAGTGCACCTCCCATACATGGCCGAGCACAGGTATTGTCATGTTTGGCATCCATTGTACTGTGTGCGGGTCAGAGAGGGGAAATCCGTGGGTACCTACTGTGTCAGTGCATATGCCTTGTGTTGCCTCTTTGCCAAGGGCAGGTCATACTGTGCACTGGCTTTCGCCGACTGTGCCCTACTCAGGTAGTTCCTTCATCAAGTCACACTGTGCCTGTACAGGCCTTGGCAGTGGTGTTGGGCTGTGTAGCCCTGCCCCATGCTGTTCCTGCTGCAACTATTACTGCAGGATAACATTGTGTAGCATAACAAATACCATAACAACCTGTATGCATGTAGCTTGTGAATACTGCAGAGCCCCAACAGATGTGTCCGGATACAAGAACTGTGAACTGAGCATCCCAAACACATGCACATGTATATGTGTTGCCTGTGCATCCGCCTCAGTATGGTGTGAGTGTTCAGGTGTGTGTGCATTGCTGATGGGTGTTATAAGCCACTACACCAGTGTTTACCTAGCATCCCCAACTAGGAGACTGCAGGGAATGTCCATATAGGCATTGGTGTGCTACAGCTTTGTCAGACGCCATATATCGGACACATCATAGCTTCCAGGGCTGACAGCACACACATTCAATCTCATGCCCTGGCCATCGCATATGGCCTAACTGTTGGAGGGTATGCCCCTGCAGTGACTGTAGGCCCTACCCTGCTCCCCGGGTGGTGCTACATGTGCAGGCTATAGCATCCAGTACCCCAGGGTACTCAACCATGTGGTTGAACAGATGCATATTGCTGGTCCACTAATCACGTGTGTGGAGGACCTGTACGTGCTCACTAGCATGTGTTGACATGGCATCCGTGAACTGGTGCAATACTCTGGATGCAGATGCCTGTGAGATACCCATGATATCCCCAGTTGTGCTGTGTGAGGTATATGTGGCTAGTACACCTAGGCCAACACATCTCATGGTATCCACTGTGATGCGTTTTCCTCAGCCTGTTTGATGTGTTAGGCACAGGTCAACAAGCTGCTGTAGGAGGTCTCTGTCCACCCCATAGTGCTCCAACATCCCCAGCCCATGTAGACCCTGGTATGTCACCCTTGGTCTATAAAGTCTTATGTCACCCCAGTAAGGGTTGTTTGGCAGCATACACATCCTCACTGCCCCAGCCTCCTGCACATGTTGGTATATGTTGCTTGCTGCAGCCCGTGTCATTTGGTTGGACTGTGTCGTGAAATGTCCCTGCAGGTATACACCGTTGGTGTAGAGTGTGGACGAAACCTGTGTGTATGCTGCTTGCTCGCATTAATGTACTGTTCATGTGCGGGCTGGCCATGTCATCAGCTGATTGTGCTGATTAACACCTGTTTGTGCAGCCTGTACACCCTGACTACCCCATCATTGCTGTCATCCCTCCTAACGTCACCAGGCAGGTATAGACACACCCCTAGCGTAGGTGTGCTAACGCAGGAGCACTCCCGAGGCACAGTTCTGCAATGTACGTACAGTATGCCTGACCCCCCTCCCATGCTGTCAACTATATTCGTGACCTGCACCTGCCAGACTACAGACATACACTCCAGGGACCAGCAGCACACCCTGGTGATAAATGTGATACACCATAGTCAACCTCATCTGCATAGTATAGTCTTCTAATGGATAGTTATATGACCCATACCGAACCTCCAACATATTAACCACTGCTCAGTGTCACTCAGATCCACACACAACTGGCATCAGGTGCATTAACATCACCATATTTGATGTCCCATGGTCTTCCCAGCAACAAAATAACCGGTGTCTACACAACTATAATCCGTGGCCCTGCACACCACAGACGATGTGCATTAACACCACGCCATGGCAGATATACATAGATCCCAGGTTATCACGTACAGATCATTTGGCACAAATAGCCAATAGTGTTGATGTCCCCAGACATATGTTCACATCTATGTCCACCTCTACATCTACATATATGACATTACGCAGTTACAGAACGCTCTACAGAGATTACTGAACACAGCACTCCCAGAGGCATACTTCTAGGAGGATGACATCATCCACAAAGGCAAGGACGCCGATAGGGAATGTATAGAGACTGAGCAGTCTAAAAGCATATTACTGTCCCAAGGTAGATGTAGGCAAACACATGGCAGAGGTGTGATTGGGGCAACTGCCTATCTACGAAGCACTACAACAACACTACATAGATATGGGATGCGCCACAGACAGTACACCCTTCAAGACAGTCTACCAGTGTGTTCAATGTAGGCATCCATTGTGATGTGGAAAATGGACATCTGTTGCCTGGATGACCACCATCGCTATACAGGATGTCAATGGCCATGCCCATACACAGAGGCACATCACCGACACAAGGTGTCACTGGGCATGCCCACACACTTAGTATCACATGTCTGTTTGGAATGTACTGTGTGTCCATCTATACAATGGCACACTGGGCATGCTCACACACTTAGCAGTTGCAAAGGGCCATCTTGCATGCACATGGATTCTAAACATGGAAGGGCACAGTTTGGAATATACTGTGTGTCCATCTACACAATGGCGTACTGGGCATGCTCACACACACAGCAGTTACAAAGGGCTGTCATGCATGCACACGGATTATAAACATGGAAGGGTGCAGTGTGGAATATACTGTGTGTCCATGTACACAACGGTGTACTGGGCATGCTCACACACTTAGCCGTTGTAAAGGGCCATCTTGCATGCAAACAGATTCTAAACATGGAAGGGCACAGCATGGTGTTACTGTCCCCACGTACATGAAGGCCACTCACATGTACTGACCAGTACACACTCAGGAGCCTTCACAGATGTCTCAGGTGCAGATCACAGAGGTACACACCGCAGTCTACTATGTAGCCCTCAGACATCACCATGTCGTTGGATCAGCAATACACAGCCATACATTACCACAACACTGTGTGACTCATAGGTTTACAGCAACTGTGCAGACTACACATGTACCAACAGGATTCCATCATGTGTTACATAGCAATGATACCACTGTACATAACCAGGTCAGCTCTACACATAACAGGGGCCCTGGGTCTTACACAGCTGTGACAGATGACTGTCGCTGTACACCAAAGAACACACATGTTTGGATATGACATACATGTAATCGCAGTGGATATGTGCTTGGACCACACACACAACACATATGTACATAGCATAGCTTTTGCTGTCCTCTGTGCAGACAAGTGGCTACAGCAATCACACGCACGCAAATGGAAGGTGGGTCCACAACTGTTGAATTCTAACAGTACATGAGGTAGCAATGTTGACCGAGGACACGTTCCCTCTGTACTAGTTACTCATGACACCCATCATGTCATACAACAGTCCATGTATTATGTATGTCATCACACATGTCCACCAATTGCAATGCATACAAACATGGCTACATAACAGGCATGTAGGACCAACACACATGTACAATTTGTAATGTGCATGCAGCTACCATGCATGTGCAGTAGCTGATGTATGTAACTCATCTGTGCCTAACTACAACATGCAGTTGCAATGCAGCCCCGTCATTGACACCTGTATATGATGAAATACTGACAGTACGGTAGGATGTACATCAGGTATGGATGGATGTCTGTACATAAAGTGGTGTTCCACCTGTGCAGATGGATGTTTGCCGGGGACGGCTGACAGGTGTGTCACATGCCATCCTACCATTACATGTGTAAACAGTACGCTATGTTACTGTTACTTGACGGTGAAGACATAAAACCTACACAACGGTCAGGTGTTACTGACTGTACGTCACTTGACACCTGTAACACTTACATCCTTCCGTATGCATATAGCAGCACAATTGCTGGAGGTAGCATTGGTACACATAATGCGGCCAATACTGCTGCATTTCTGTCAGACGTATCATCATATAGCAGGTGTATCATTCACAGTACTGCCATGTGTGTTTGCTTGTGTGACCATATATGCCACATATGGTGGGGAATACATCCCAGTTCTTACACACCCCTGTACACTGTTGTAGAGATCTGTACATACTGCAGTGTGGAAAGCATGATGTAGGCAGGGGTGGTGTGTGTATCACACACATATCAGCTATCCGTATGTGAATGACCTTTGTGGTCTCCACATTGCGTGTGTGTGTGTGTGTGTGTGTGTGTGTGTGTGTGTGTGTGTGTGTTTGTGTATGTATGGCTGTCTGGTGCATGGAGTGAGGGTGTATGCTACCATAAAGAACACACAGGATCCCTAACCCCTCATGGTGATGCAGTCTACTACCCTGTTGATACCATCGGTCTCAGCTGTACTGGCTACCTGTACATGTTCTTTCTCTGAGTTGCACAGTACTGTGAGGGTGATTACCACATAGGCAGGGGTCCACACTTCAACACTATGGTGTGTGCGTTATAGTGTTGTTGACCCCGTGAGTGTGGGCATGTTCCTGTAATGTGACAGGGTATTACTGCTACACAGTGAGGCCTCATGCTATCAAGTGGCATCTAATGTTGTCATCGGCTGGACCGCTGTGTACAACCCCTGCACCATGTCAGCATATCTGTGATGTGACCTGGTATCGATGTCAGGTCTCTAGCCACTGTAGCCTATTAAACAGCCCACATGCTTCTGGATCAGTATATGTGTGGACATCTGTGGTATGTTATCCTTTCCAACAGTCAGGTTGAGGCTACGTATAGCATGCTGATATTGCCATACATGCCTGTGAGTACTCCACAGTTACACATGGGAGACTGCAAACACTGCTACCTGTAGGCACATGCAAGTAGACCATAAGGAGGGAACCAGGGCATCATTACCAACATGCTGTTACTGTTGTTACCGAGACACATACTGTGAACATATAACAATGCATGCGAAACCTGTACTACATGGTATGTCTGGTGAGTGTCAACAGTACACAACTAATGTAATATACACTTCTCTCACTATTCTTACACAACTAATGTAATATGCACTTCTCTCACTATTCTGTTCACCCTGTGCATCAGACCATTTCAGCATGTCCCTGCACCGATGGTGTGGATGACAGGGATATGGCACAGGCTTCATCATGTGCACAGGGTGATAATGTTTGCCAGGGGCATAGGCTGCACCAATGGATGACATTATGTGTGTGGGTAAGGGCCGGTGATCTGATTGGACATGTCTGTTCAGTATGCATGTGGGTGTTGTGGTGCCCTACAGATGTGGTTGCTGTGTGCGTGTATGTGTGCACACAGTTCTACCTTTTGTGAGGCCTACACAGGGGTATTATTGACAGCTCCAGATTGTACAGACCAGGATGTACAGCTCACTGTGTCCAGCCACGGCCACATGACCTGTGCCTGCCAGGGGTTGCACAGGCACTACCAGGCGGAGGTACAGATTGGCTACTGTCCAATGACACATGTCCACTGGAACCATGTCCCCACTGGGAACATCCAGGGCCATGTCCACGTGGCCTGCTGTGTCCTGGTGTGGACAGAGCAGCACCAGCTGCACTGCTACTGCTACCGGCACTATGGGAGCGGGAATGTGAGGTGGCACGCTCATGTTGACCTGCACTAGGTGGTGTAGCTGGCCTACATCCACATGGCATATGCCTCACACCTACCAGATGTTTCAGCACAGACAGCTCACGCTCGTGGATTGCCATGCCATGGTCAAGGATTCCGATCATGTCACCCAATCGCCTGTCCAGAACATCAGCAATCTGCTGTTGAGTATTTGCCAATGCCTGGATGTTGTCATTTAGAGTATGGATAGCAGCTCTCTGCAGCCTCTGCCCTTCTCTGTTCTGCCATACAGCATGTGCCTGTGCCACCATTACAGTCTGGAACATGTGTCTGGTGATACCAGCTGCTGCGCTCTGTCCTGCAGGTGCATGTCTGCCAGAGGTCCTCCTATGAGCAGCACCAGCCACATGCCTGTGTGGCACATCTGCAGTCATTACACTGACACCATGGTGTGGAGACACACCTTCTGTAGCCACCACACATTCCTGTTCCACGCTAACAGACGCTGACTGTCCTTGCTCTATGGCCACTGGTGATGTGGTATGTGTTGGCAGCAGAACTGTGTGTGGGGAAGAGGGGGACATAGCTGGGATGGCAACCATTGGCACAGATTCAGCCCCTGACAACCCTGCCTGTACCTCATGCATATGTTCATCACTGCTAGTATCTGTGGGGACACTAACATCAGATGGACTGCAGGAGGTAACGCACCTACATCACCTGTGAATGCAAAGAAAGACTCTAAATTACAATAGACACACACACAGACACACACACAGACACACACAGACACACCATGCATGTGATTTGACAGACGGCATGCAGCATGCATGTGATACAGCAGACGGCATGTAGCTCAGACATTAATAGTGTTAGTTAGCATACCTCCCTGGGGTGCACACTACAGCAAGCAGGTGTCATATCAGTAGCCATGCAGTTCACACAATCATGGTAGTAAGCATGCATCCCCGTGATACACCATGTGGACCAGAACAGGTTAACAGTACACATGGCTGAAGTGACCTTGACATGTAATCTGCTGACGTGTGCAGTAACATGCATACATGTCTGACACAATAGTGTCCTGACACATGTACAGCGTCATAATGGGCATCACATTGCAGTGTTGTCTGTATGCCCTACAGATAGAATGCATGCTTAGCAAATGTGCATGAGCATGGAAGGGTAGTGTGAGCCATCTACATTGCTATACAGTGTGAAGTACAGACATTGTGCCATTAAATGGCATCACGAGGCATCTATATTGCTATACAGTGCATAATATGCACACATTGCATAGCCATATCTGCATGCATACCCGTGACATAACTGTGGATTGTGATCCACGATGCTGGGGTGTATACACAACAAACCATGCTGTGTCATGTGACAGGTCACTGGAAGACCTATAGATGACACTGCTGCACAACTACTACAGAGTCTTAGCTGCCTGGCAACCATGTCCACACATGGCAGACTTGTCAATTCACCATGTCCCACATGGCATTGATGTACCACACACACGAGGTCAACAGCTAATGGTGATGTCCTATAGCAGCAAGGGAAATGTACAGTATCTGTGGCCTGATGTGGTGTCAATGTCTGTGGAAGCCGTACAGGTGACTACTGTCATGCTATGACACAGTAGTGATGTTCAACACATCTTATATATATATGACACCTCCACTAGCTGTGCACAGGCTTTTAGGATGTCCAGTGTACCACATCAACTGTATAATCAGTCAACTAAGGCTATAATTGGACCATGTGTAGACAATGTGCCACTGGGTGTATACACATCACATCTACTGTGTGGCTACATGTCTCTGGCCATCCCCCATGGCCATGTGTGAACATGTGTTGGACAAATGTTTGTGATGGCTGTCTATCTCACATGTCTGTGTTGTCCCATATGACATACACCCATAGATGTCAGATATGTCACCATCCACAGGGCTATGCAGACAATGGGTTGTATGTTTGGTATGTGGGGTATGTGTTATGGGATAGTGTGACAATATTGCAGCCAGAACACTATGTGTCTGGGACATGTCAGTTGGCACATCACAATGTGTGCACCCATTGCAGGGGCATATAACACAGTGGTGACTCCTGTGGGCTGCCCATATCCCAGCTCACTGTGTGGTATGGTTTGCGTACCACACGTGTTGTTCCAATGTATAGTACATAAGCCTACATTGTACAACACCTCCACCATTGTATGCACAGCTGTCCACACATGTAGCAATGCCAGATACTGCTGTTTCATATCGGTGTATCATTTAATTTGTATATATTGCACATGGGTAGCCAGTGTGAATGATGGGTGATGCGACCTGTATATCATGACTGGACCGAACATCAAGTATACAAGTGTTAACTGGCCACATGGTGAATAGATCGATGCTTTAACATGCCTGATACTGATGACAGTCTCACCTGCAATGGACGGATGTCTGTGCGGCATGCCAGAGGTACCTGTATAGGGGTGACACAGCAGTTTGAACATTATCCATGACTGTATGACACCCACAGGGTGCACTGTGCATGTTAACACATTCGCCTGTACAATAGCATATAGTATGCACATGTGTGCATACACAGGGTAGCATACTGTAGTATGTAGCATGTGTGTCAACATACCTTGCATATGATGTTACATTACATAATGCACAATGACACATGCAACTAAATGGGATATAATAGTCATATGTGCAGTACTGACTTACCAGGCAACTCCAGGCTCATTGGTTGGAAGACACCCACCTCCACAATGGCAGCTAGTGTTTGTGGATGCTGTTCTGAGGGTGTCCCCAGACTGGCCAGTAGCTCCTTGGTGTGTGTGAGTGGGGGCTGGGTTGGTAGGCCCACCACCTGTTCCACCTTGTTCCCTGGTGATTGCAGTGGCACGCTGTTTTGCATGTCATATCAAGTCCGTGTAGTGTCTGTGCACCTGCTGGTAGGTGCAGTTATGGCCACCCACATCATTCACCCTCCTACGAAGACCCTGCCACAGGTCATCTTGCTGCTGGGCATGCTGTGGCACATGCAGATGCAAAAACCAAATGGCTGCAGGTATACTGAGGTGCCCAAAACACACAACAACAGCAAAAGTAAATTAAGGCACCAAAGTTGCTGAACAACACCTAGTAGTTCTCATGGAGGTATGGGATGAGGACATCATCCTCCTGGCGGCTGTACACTGGCAGGCGTGAATGAGGCATTATCTGTAAGACATAATGATGGTGGCAGGTCACAGTATTAGAGATGTACAGAGATACTGCTGCACATACGTTTCTAGTAAATCTAGTACATCTGCACAGTTATCTTTGCAAATCATCATGACACTGACATGACTGACATCTTTGTGTCACACACATGTAACACCCGTTTTGCATTGGATAATATCACCATATATATGTGTTACCTCATTACATTGTTCATACTCCATGTGAATGCTGTCTTGATGTGAGCATGTCTGTTTGCCTGCACTGGTGTCCTTACCTATTAGCACATGCCTGGATGTGTCCACGGTAATGCTGTTGACTTAGATGCTGTGTATATGTCACATATCAACACATACACTGCCTTAATGGACTTGAGCAGTGACAATGCACACATACGCATGGAAACCTTTACATGCATGTGTTCTGCCATATACATCTACACGGCACTGTACAGCTGTTCAACATCCTGCTACAGATTGCCTGTGTTGCACATGTGATAGACATGGGACAATGGCTAGTTGGACGTCATTCGCAGGGATGGTTATCAACTATAGCATGTACGGGCAGGGTTTCCTAGATGTATCCGACAGCCATTTTGCCACCGCGAGGTGCATCATAGGTTCATAGGTTCATAGGTTCATACTAGGCTATCTGCCCTAGGGCATTTAAAAGCCTAGCCAGAGTGTGTGTGGCTTTCACCACCCCTTAGGATGAGAATACTATACCCATTAGTTTGCTGTGCCTCTGTCCAGCAGTGATACAGAGATGATTCCTGGGGTAAACCTACAATCTCCCATCCACTCATCAAGATTTCTCTTGAACAGAGTCAGTGAGGGGCTCTGCCTCACATGGACTGGGATTCTGTTCCATAGTGTAGGGAGTCTCTGGGTGATGAATCTGTCCCTCCAGCACGTCCTATTTATATCCGTGTTGAGGTTTAAGTCTCTTGCTCTCGTGGCTCTCGTGGATTTGGATTTTTTGAGGTGGAGCATGTCCATTAATTCCGGGTTGGACATGGCCTTGTATGTCAGGCACAGATCACCTCTGAGCAGACGGTATGCAACTGAATAGAGCTGGAGTTTCTTCAGTCGGGCATCGTATGACATATGTTTG
This sequence comes from Protopterus annectens, assembly GCF_019279795.1. Classification (NCBI taxonomy): domain Eukaryota; kingdom Metazoa; phylum Chordata; order Ceratodontiformes; family Protopteridae; genus Protopterus; species Protopterus annectens. The sequence goes on along the minus strand of NC_056745.1, from coordinate 634,249,645 downwards.
AGCCCCTTTATCCTTTTGGTGAGGAACTTTTGGGGTCTTTCCAACTGCTGCAGGTGTCGGGTAAGGTACATTCTGAATGGGGCGTTGTACTCAATCATTGGTTTGATAAGTGAAGAGTACAGGGTACAATGACCTCTCCTGATCTGGATGTGAATCCCTTCATGATCAGGTGGGCAATGTAGAAGGTCTTCCTAACCACTTTGGCAATGTGAGTGTCAAAAGAGAGGTTACTGTCAACTTGGGTCCCAGGTCCCTGATAACTTCTTCCGTGTTTAATGGATTACCACCTATGTGGTAATTAGGGGTTACCTTGTTTTTCCCAAAGGGTATGACTATACATTTTTTGGCATTTAGCTTAAGGCCATGGCTCTGGCACCAGTTATCCATTTCTATGAGACCTTTCTGGAGGATGTCTGTGTCTGATGGAGTGTCAATTACGGTGCCCAGTTTGCAGTCATCTGCAAATTTTGTCAGCCACAATCCCCCTATGTTTGCCTGCACTTCAGAAAAATAAATGCCGAACAAGAGGGGGCCCAGGACTGAGCCCTGTGGGACACCGTTCGTGACCGGCTTAGAGTCTGACATGGCACCAGCAACTCTAACCCTGTGAGTTCTGTCCTTGAGCCAGTTTGCAACCCATCTTGTGACATATGGGTTTACATCTAAGCTGGTGAGCTTTTCTATGATGCCCGAGTGGGGTATTGTGTCAAACGCTTTTGCTAGGTCAAGGTAGGCTGCGTGAACTGCCTTACCCTCATCAATGGCCTTAGTGACTGTTTTGAAAAAGTCGACCAAGTTCAAGAGGCAGGATCTGCCCTTGACAAAGCCAAATTGGGTAGGATCCAGTGTCTGTAGGTCCCCAATGTCTTTATTTATGAGTTCCATTATGATCCTCTCCATAGCTTTGCAGACAAGGCTCGTCAAGCTTATGGGGCGGTAATTTCCAGGGTCCGTAGAAGCACCACCTTTGTGGAGTGGGACCACAGTTGCCGTACGCCATTCTTTTGCCACATTACTGATCCAGACAGTTGATAATACTGATTGAGATGACATGTGCAGCTTTGATGGACAGGGTTGCATGGTATGGCGGGAGTATGTCACATGTATGGCACAGGGATCTGTCCAGCATGTGGTGATCCTAGTAGTAGGATGGTGGCTGTCCATGACGTATGTCTTTCAGATCAGGATATAATATACAACCATGTCTCACAAGATATGTGAGTTACGTATGCACAACAGCTGTTGTACTGTAAGCAAGCTGGAAATCTAAGGACAGACAGTGTACTTGATAGAAATGGTGTGGAATGGGTGCTATATTAATCAGTAGCTCATGAAGTGCTCACAAGTTCTTAACAAGTGCTGAGCATGAAAATACAATACAGATAGGGTGTTGGATAATATCAACCCACAAGTGGTGACAACAGTCATAATTGGTGGCACCACACTATTACCCTGCTGAGTATGGTCTGCAAGTCCATGAACCATTATCAATGTAGATGTTAGCAGTACAGCTGTAGATGACAGTACGGATGTTTGACTTCATGTTCCTTTGTATGTCACAGGAGTGTTCTACCAGTGGCCTGTTGACAGAATCAACACTACAAAAGGTGCCAGAGTGAGATGTGCATATCACACCAGTGCCAGCTACAATAAAACAGGGTTAATGTGTTGTACCCCCCCATCATTGTAGCCCATACCACACAGACAATTGTGAGGCATCTGTGTATGTAAGGATGTGAATGGCCATGACCTATGAGTAATAGCTGTCTCAGTGTTGTGAACAACATACAGAATGGGCTTTGTGGGTGAGGTGTGTGACATATTTGCACATTCTGACAGATGATATCAGCATTGTCACCGCTAGGTGAATATCCCTGTACCCATTAACTACCACCTAGGCTGCGGTCAACATTATGGACACTGTGTAAGGGATGGTGCTGTACAGTTCACCTCCCTGAGTTGGTGACATCTCCAGGCCTCTTAGGTAGTCATACAAGGCACCCATGTCATGACAGGGTGCCATCCATGAGCATGGAAATCATTGGACAGGCATATTCAGCACTCGGGTGACCAATATTGGATCACATATCATATTTAAGGGGTATTCGCCATGCGTGGATGGGCGATACCAGTCTTCACAATCCTCACCTCCACTATGCAGCATGCTGGCTACCTTGCATAAAGACATGTGCTATTGCCTGTCTATATGATTAATATGGCATACATGTGGCAATAGAGCAATTGTCTCATGTACACAGTCAATGCTCACCTCCCAACATACGACACTACAGCCTGTGGGAGATGCACATATGCAGCCATGCTGGGGGTAATGCTGTCACCAACCCTGACTGAACCTGACAATCATGTGGGGATGTGTAACATTTGCAACACACACAACTCATCACATAGTCTCACAAGATCTCCACCACCACAGGCCACACATACGAGTACAACTTGTGCAGTACCTCTCCATACTCTGTGCAGGCACCAAAGGCACCCCCCCATCACCAAACACAACAACAATAACTTATAGCCCACAGACTCATGTGTGCCCATCACATACAGCCAATAGGGTGTTATAACATACACAACACACCAGTCATAGGTGACTCTGTAGGCGGTCACACTGATGTCCCACTCAGCAGGCTACACAAGGCGATAGTCGCTTACATCTTGCTGTTGGGTAACTGGTTCTGCAACATAACCTATGCACCCATGCCACACCTCACCGGGTACAATTTGACTGTCATTCTCCATGTTAGTGTGACTGCCCTGAGATGCAACTTCATAGACTACGTGTGCAGGGACATGCAATAGCTCATCGGTCTTGTAGCCCTGAAGGTATGGGCCAAGCCCTGGGGAGCATTATGTTCATCCGGACCTGATACCTCTGTACAATGACTGACTGTGTCACTTCAACAGTTGCCTATGCTTCTGCTGCCATTCCACAGGCATATGGTATCTGTCCGCTTTGACTGACATGGTCAACAAAACACGATGCTTTGGCACAGATGACCTGCACCTGTCAGCCCTGGGAGTACAGATAACATATAAGGCTCTTGCTGCTTCTATACTGCCTGTCTTGCACAGTTTCCAATAACATTCACCACCAGAATGGGAACAGGCAAGCAAAACATGGGGTCATGTGACGCAATGCTTGACATCTTCATCTCTGACACACGCAGGCAAGGCACTCCTTATAATGGACCACTTCAAAATCTCTGCAGTGACTGGGACCTGCCTCTAGGCTCTGCAGAGCACACCTGCAATGACAGGTTATACACAGACCACACCTTTCAGTCATGTAACCTGGACCAGCACACCCACGGTTAAGATGTTCCCATATTCCACTATGTTGTCCACACATCCTGGCTAGTTACTTAGCACAATGCATCAGAGGTGCTCCACGTGCAACTAACTGCGGCCAGAACTGCTATACACATTGTAACATGCTACAGATTCAACAACATACCCCACAGTTACCAGACCTCATTTCTTGGTGTACTGGACAATAGGGTTCAGACAGGTACTATTGATGTGAGACTGACACTACCCCACACTTAACTGGAATAGCCACTCATGTACCGACACATTAGGCCAACGCTGTCCGGGATTCATAACCTCCACTCGGCTGGATCAACCCATACGCACCACCTCCAAGACCAACAATATCCTAGAAATGGACACTACCAACATGTGACTGGTGTTCCACACCTGGGGTTATCCCCTCATTGGTGGATTCCGAACATATGCTAATCACCCTTCTTATCCACATCCTGGCACCACACTCTTCATGGCATACACAGTACAAGAGTACTACAATACCTACTACAGACATCTTATGACAGCAGTAGTTAACGTCATGACACCCGTGCAGATGGACAATGCACATACAAACGCTGAAACATACCCCAGTGCACTGCATTAGCACATACACGACTGCATGGATCATGCTATTCCACACAGAGCCATGATGGTACCCACCAGATAATGGATGCCACTCTGGGGGTCCAGTTCCATGGACATAATTTACAACAACAGGTGGAGGCTGTTACAAATTGTAATACAATTCCATGGGTGGGGTAGCTCACTGGTCAGCCTCAGTAGGGTTACGGGATCCCTCATCACATACTCCTAACATAGCTACATAAACATTACTATGACACATTCCAGGGTGTACCACAAGGCATTATGGAGGTATGTCAGTAGTCAATGGCAATACCCACATCTGCTCTGACATACAACAGTTACTCAGGAACATTACAGAACCAAGTGATGTTGGCAACATGCTGGCGGATGAGTTCAATGCTAACATTACACCCTCTCACTCCCTATAGGGCCACAATCCATGCAGAAACATTGCGGCGTCCCTGCGGTCACAACTACACAGTACTAACCTGCACTCTATAAGGCCTGGAACACTGACTCCATGTGACTGTCCAACATCCCAGGCTGTGATTTACATAAATCTCTGAACGACATGTCTCCCCACTTGGCCACCATATTTAGTAATAGCCTTGTATCAGACACTGTGGCCCCTGAATGGGACACAGCAACAGTTATCACACTCCACACAGGTGGTGCCACAATGCACGAGAGGGACTATTGCCCTATATGCCTGACTGGACTGTTCTGCAAGGCTATGGGGCACATCATCATGGAAGTCATTTACAGAGACATTGGTGGGCTCCGGTCCTTTGATGCTACCCAGGTTGGACTTGTTAGGGCCAGAGCATGGCTCCTACACCTGGTGGACTCCTTTGATACAGTTACCAGGGTAGTTGATGATGGTAAGGGGGTCCACACAGCCTACATTGTCCTCTCATTGGCTTTCAGCACCGTTCTCCATTCTGGTATTGACAACATACACATCCACCTGCACATCGACCCCTATGTCTCAGGATGTTATGCAAAGTGTCTCACGGACAGAACACACACAATGAGGGTAGCATACCATAGTACCTACTGTGTTTTAGTTACACTTGGTGTACCACAGTCCTCAGTCATAGGGCCCCTTATGTTTGGTATATGCTTCCCTGAGGTACAGGCTAGCACAGAGGGACATTCCCTGACTATCTTTCCAGACAACTGCATACAAAGTGCCATGATTGATCCACCAGCTGATACTGACTCCCTCCATAAGGGTGTCACTGTGATGGATACCTGATATCAGTATCATGGCCTCAAGCTGCATGACACAAGGTGCATGAACATCCCCTTTGCATTACACCATTCACCCACTGACTATCACATAGGTGGTAGTCCCCTACATACATGTTACATTGTACGTGATCATAGTACACACGTATGTCGCACCCGCTCCTTTGATAACCATATTGCCACTGTGGCGTGGATATCCTTCTACGTGGCCACACTTATCTGTACTGGGTTTGTAGCTGGAACATAGGCACCCATTGTACTGAACTCCAGATGTATACACACATTCAAGGGTACAACACCCCATTTAGGGTGTACCTTACAGAACAGCTACGGCTTTACATACCACAACATTAACACGCCATGACGTTTATTGAGCTCTGATGGTTGACGTATGCGGCAGAACTACAGACACCACGTCTGTACACATTTGCATACTACATACTCAGGGGTTACCTCTGCTGAACAGACAGGGCCCATGTCCACAACAATATTCATGGATATACTCCACATAAGCGAAATAAGCAAAAGCCACTGTGAGCAACATGCCCATGGATATGTGCACACACGCAATGCTGAGTGGGATGTGCTTGAGGGTTACATTCCCAAACCAGACACTCACCATGCTTTGGAACATGATTCCTATGTACATCACACAGAGATACTCAGTAGCACTGTTCATGTGATACCTCACTTGATGGATGGGAGACACACATGTACGCCAGGGATCACTGCAGTGGCTGTACTGTGCAGAGGTGCAGGTAACACATGGCTCTGCTGTTCACAGACAGGACACTACCCTAGAGAGGTACCGCTGGTGTAAACACTGTAGTTAGGCTTACACATAGACTTGCCAGACTGCATAGTACCCCACTATGAACCTGTGAAGCTATTACATGTCCTTTGTGCATGGTTAATTGATTAGCTCTTCCATTTAGATTAGCTATCATGCTGTTACAGTGTCCCGTGACTACAAGCCATATGTATCCTGTTATTGTATATTGTACATGCCAATAGATGATACCTTTGGTATATATGATATGCCTGTTATGCTGTGTAGAATATCTGACATATCTACCTACAATCCAACAAACTTTTAAAAAACAAAGACGACCAAGTTCACACAACGCTCCACCTTACTCAGACAGCAAAGCCAAGGCCAAATAGCAATAGCAGTACTCCAAATTAACTGCTCAGTACGATGCTCCAAAGTTTACAAACACGATTTATTTCACATATAAGCTTTAAGTGTGCAAAGTAATCATACACTTTTCGTCAGGGCTCCTGCCCCAACTTCTTCAGAAATAGCAACTAACATTTACAATACACTTTTATATAAGACCCCTCCCACCGTCATCAATACAATTAATCAATTAATTACATTTTGTCTAAAATTGTTAGACTAAAAACAATAATGTAGTTTAAATGAACATATACACACAACAACCCCAATGTGAACCATACATATTTTAAAAAGACTGTTGTGTGTGTTTACTTCTATTTTATAATATGTGATTTTTAATATTGTTTATTTTATTTTATTTATTGTTTGTTAAATCTAAATCCGAGACACCATGTTGCCCAAGCCTATCCTACTACACTTTGGCACTCATTAATTATGTTAAAATTAATATAATATTTAAAAGTTTAAAAATACTAAAAATATTTAATATTTAAATTTATTTATTAGAAGAATAACTCTCTGTGTGTTTATCATATCTTGTTCAATAATTTCTATAAATTCAGCTGTCTGAGTAAGGTGGAGCGTTGTGTGAACTATATCTACCTACAATACTGTACATTACACATATTTTACATATTATCCCATAATGCAAAGCATACTTGCACAGCAGGACCACCTTAGACATGTCATTGTCATTATATGCCCATACACATGCCTACTGTGACAGTATATCAGCATATACTATCCCCTGCTATGGCATGTACTTGTTGGACATACCCTACCACTGACGGTGGGTGGTATGGAATTGTTCTGTTTAAAGCCCTCATGTAGCATCCCTTGTGGTGTCTGTGATGTTTGCCTTGTGGCCCACTACAGGACACACAATTTCTACAAGCATTACTATGCTCAGCAAGACATCACTACATAATACCTTTTCCCACTTTATGCATTGCGGACACTTTTAATTAATACAAAACAGGCTATACATACACTAACATAATTAATGCACAACAGGCTATACATACACTTACATACTGAGTGTTCTACATACCTTGTTATCGTTCCGGACTTTCGTAACTATCTCTCTTACACTGTTTAAACAGTTCTATGGTATGAGCATACAGTTTGAATGTCTGGCAAGTCATCCTTATATACGTCAATACCTGTTACATGTGGTTTCCTGCCAACAGTTGGTGTTCCTGAGTGAATTATTACTTGCAAATCAGCTGTGCAGCTACTCCATTTGCTAATTATGTGGCAACAGGGGGTATAATTGAATTCTCCACTTGGGCATTGCCCATTTGCCCTACCTTCGGGGAGATGGCCTGTATTGTGTTTTGTTGTATGTAATTGCAACTGCTATGTGTAGAGACACGGATAGTTTGGATTCATGTCCCCCGTGGATTGTGTGTGACGGCTAGAGTATGTGGTTCTACATGTGAGTGTACCTGTCATCCCAACCGTCTGATAAGGGACTATTGCAAACAAAACCTGTAACATCGCCGTTTGTTCCATTATACAATGGCTACGATTTCACATGGCGCCTTTAAAATGTGTCTCTCACAAGGTATGTTAACGCTTCTGCAGATGTAATTGACTGACTGGATGTTTGTGTTGTAATTACAGTCTGTATTGCTATAGTTTCGTGTGTGGGGGATGTAGGTGGGTGTACGTAGCATATACAGGTTTGTGGGGCTTACATTTCTACATATTCCATATATGTGTGTGGGCTCCTTCCCTAATTAAAGACCTATCAGTTAGAAGACTTTTGTTACGGGCATATACATTGGGCCGTTGTTAATTGGTTTCTATATAGTATGCAGGTGAGGTTGATACTTCCATACCTCCGGAATTACAGCGATATGTAAAGGAATGTTACTAAATGACAGCTGTCCTGTGTATTTCTGTCCCAGATATTTGCACTCATTGCAGTTGTGTTGGTAACTGAACCTCTTTGGCATGGGCTGCCACCTTTTCAAATGGCCATTGTGGGACACTTGCGGGACACACATCGGTGTTTGCAGGTGGACACATACCCACAGTCAGTACACAGGATAGCACATACTTTTATCCTCAATACATACTTATTGTTGTAGGACTTTGGCTACTTATCATATTGCATGTAACATTTACGTTTCTTACATACAAGCATAGCTATTTAATGCAACTATTACATAATATATGGGACATAATAATGTCCTACAATCTCGGACATTTCCCCTTTTTAATGTTTTATGTCAGGACACAACTGCCCAGGGAGAGGCTGTCCCTCCTAATGTGGGACAGATGGTAACCGTATGCCTATGGCTAGCTATAACCACACCTACCGTAATGATCGACCTCCAAGTTGGCACTAACAGACACACAATGCAGACACGCACACACACATTACAGTCACACGGACACACACATGGCACCCTCAACACACACATACACAGACTACGGCAATCACAAACACAGTTGAACACAGTACCTACGTGGACCGCAACACTGGCAGTGGTAACTAAATGTCCCTTCATATCGTGATAATATTACTCACGGTTCTAGTGTTCTGGTACTGTGTTCTTTTGGTCTTTCAGCCTCGTGGTTACGCGTGTCGGTATGTGACACATTCTTTAGTTGGCGGTATCCTATTTATTTGTACCTCCATGGTTGTGTACATGTCGTTGACCTATCTATATATTTGCAGATATCGGTGAATCCATATATATCAACATATATATATATATATATATATATATATATATATATATATATATATATGTATATATATCTCTGACAGAGAGAGTGACAGGCAGAATACACCTTTCATTGTGTACTTGTTGGTGTATACTGTTTCCTGGACTCCGCACATTTGTGTTTGAACCTGCCACATTACACACCTGCCGTAGTTACATCTTGGCTACCATAGTGTTAGGTGATTGTATACATGATTGTGTGTTCTACTCCTGGCAGTGGTCGTTTTACCCTTCAGAGCAGGCACTATTAGTACAGGGGTGAATAATGCTGGTTTCACCTGTTGTGGACATCACTGACCGTGATCTGCACGATATTCAGAGAAGCTTAGCCCTGTTTCGCACATATCCGTATAGTCATATTTAAACAACGCTTACCAGCACTGGGCAATGCATATTCCCGCTAATGTGTGCTAAACATGATCTGATGACCTGCATCCGACATACATTTTTCGTGCCTTCGGGATTACGTTACATCCCTTGCAGGACGTGGGACCGGGAACATGCATGATGGTCACTGCATTTACCACTTGGGCATCTGGGATTTGTGCATGTGTTATGGCGTTTTGTATGTGGAGTATACTACGGCTGTTACTCCATACTGCAATCACATGGGTAATTCAGTTAGTTTACATATGGATGAGTCCAATTAATGGTATGTCCATGTGATGTTTACTGGATGTGCTCCAGCATTGGGTATGTATATCACAGTGAGCCACACATGATAATGTGCTACACCTTCAAACAACCGTAGGTGGAGCATGCTGGGGTGATGGATACCTGTCATGGGTACACCCCATGCCTTGACACAACATCCATGATTACATTATGTGAGCCCCTCATTAACGCAGCAAGGAATCCGTGCAGAGTGTGTGGAGAACAGTGCTTACACACATGTGATCCTGCGATTGCCTCCGCTCCACTGAGCGACAGTTGGTTACTCGATGTTGTGGCGACAGCAGACACTGTTTGCCTCGTTTGGTGTATGGCCTCTGACAATCAGGCGTGTACCTACCGATGTACCTAGGAACCTATACACACAGCACCAACATATGCTGATAGGTGCATGTACTGTTCAGGTGTTGACATTCCTTGTTCCAATAGCTGTTGTGTGTACAATGTTTGAGGGCCGCCTATGTAGGATTCACACAGTAGGCCACCTATACATTACAATTTATAGGTGGTCATGTGTGTGTGCCATCCATTTTACTGTGTGTGCAGGTGGAGAAGTGTCAGTCCATAGGGGCCTACACTGTCAGAGTATGTGCTATATGTTCCCTCTTTGCCAAGGCATAGGCATATTGGGCATGCCTCCGTCTGCCTACTGGTGCTGGCACAGGGTGTTCATGGTCTGAATCCCTCTGTGCCTGTGATGGCCTTGGCAATTGCGGTGAGCTATGAGGGCCTTCACCATTTTGCTCCTGCTGCAGCTGTTTCCGCAGGATCATATTATCTAGCATGGCACATACTATGAAGATGTGGGCACACGTGCATGGAGAGTACTGCAAGGCTCCACCAGATGTGTCCAAGCAATGGAACCATGATTTCAGCATCCCGAACACATGCTCTATGATGATTCTGGTTTGACATCTGCCTCATTATGGCGTTCTTGCATGGGTGTGTGTGCTTTTCTGATGGGAGTCATCATCCACGGCTTCAGTGCATAGCCAGCATCCCCCACAAGGTGGCCATGTGGGATGTCCTCCCTGACAAATACCTGATACAGCTGTGAGGCATGCCAGATATGGGAGTCATGGTAGCTTCCAGGGCTGCCAGCACACACATCCATGATAATGCCCTGGGCATTGCACATGACCTGGCAGTTGATGAAGTGGAATCCCTTGCGGTTTATGTAGCGCCTACCATGCTCACCGGGTGGTGACTTGATATGTATGTGCGTGCAATCTATCACACCCAGTACCTCCGGGTAGTGTGCCACATGGTGGAAGTGACGCGTATTGCTGGCCAACTCCTCCTGAGTTCGGGGGAGGTATATATGCTCATTGGCATGTGGTAACATGACATCCAGGAACTGGTGTAGCACCCTGGATGCTGATGCCTGTGAGATCCCCATTATATCTCCAGTTGGCCTTTGAAAGGTACCTGTGGCTAGTATTCACAAGCTTACACATACCTTCGTGTCCACTAGGATGGGTTCCTCTCTGTTGTTTCTGGTTCTCAGGCATGGCCGGCACAGCTCAACTATTTGCTGTAAGATGTCCCTGTCCACCCTGTAATGTTCTACTATCTCCAGATCATGTAGCCCCTGGTAGGTTACCCTTGGTCTGAACACTCTTCTCCTCCTCCGGGGCCTGCAGTGGTTGTCAGCATCATCCTCCACAACACCATCAGTCTCTAACACATGGTGATGAATCACAGCTATGGTAGCTCCCAACTTGTACATTTTAAAAGTTCCCTGTGTGTTTACACCTATGGTGCAGTGTTTGGGAATACACAGGTGTGTGTAGCGTGCTTTCACACTTTATACTATTGTGCTGTGAACACCAATGATGTCATAGGGTGTGTATGTATGATCGTAGCTACAGGGTATCTTATGTGTTTTACTACAGGAACTACTATTGTGGTGCCTTTGGTGTTGAATTACATTTGGCTGCCATGGATTACCTCTTGCCCTTCCCTTTACATTTCTGCACGTTTCACCTACCATTTTCTGGCATGCATCCTGCAGCCTGCTTTCATTTGTACTTTCCTAGACCTGGCTTATCTTGCATAATGTGTTCTATTGCCAGTCTACTGTAGGTTTGCTTTGCTCTGCTATGACAGTACTCCTTTCTTTGCAATCCGACACCTCCCCTATCCTGTTTTGCAGATTTCTGCGAGCAGACTTCTCAGCTGCCATCGATTGCCCACTGTGACTTAATAGGTGTTAATTGCTCAATTGTACTCCAATTACCCTACTGCGGCATTTCCTTCTTTTCTTCCCCTGACATCCCTGTTTGTGCTATGGTTCGTGGCGCGTGCATCCTCTTACCGGGTTTCGGGCATGTTTTCATCCCCGTACACATGAGCTTTTGGGAACCATATGTGCTCTCAGCTAAACAATGCTATACCTACCTCCCCACCCTTGTCCTTTTCTTAGCAATGGCCAGGCCAGATTTGCATTGCTCCAATGTGCTTACAGCTATGGTGGCACACCCCACTGCTGATGTCATGTATACCTCTGAGCCACTCCTCAGTGTTATAGCGCTGCGCCATATAGTACATCCTTAATCCAGTGGGACATCTGCGATTCAGTATTACCTGCCTCATTTGCATGGCATTGACTACTAATTCATAGTTACCGCGCCGAACACTGTCACAGACCCTTAGCAACCCCTGCAGCTTGGTTGTGGTGTACCATGCATACCATTGAGTATTATGGTGAAATCCTGATTTGTATTACATTGCGATTTTATGACATTTGTATATATTTTCTTTGTGTTCCAATTTGCGCACACATGCCCTACGGTTGTACTTTGCGTTACTGTGGACATGACATTAAATGCTGTTTTTTAGGTGTTGTGCACCTTTTCTTATGCCATTGGCTGTGTATTTAGCTATTGGCATATTTTAACTTTGTAATACATGAGTCTGGTCCGCTTCCATAGCTCCGATGTTCTGTTTGGGAAAATGTAAACCGTGTTTTTTGGTTTACATTTCCGTGGGCTTACGCTATGCCTGCACCACTTCATGAATCGCTATGTACCTTCATTTGCATAGTGCGGCACTGCATGGGGTGATTAGCATACCTAAGCCGAGGGCTGCGCAGTTCTGGCGTACGCCGGTAGTGCATATGGAATTGGATCGTACCTTAATCGCTTGATGGCCATATTTGGCATTATACCACCTACTCTATGCCTGCGCCTGGTGCAAGCTTCATGAACCCCGGGGCTGGTTGCTTGTAATGCTGAGAATTTAGTATTAGAAATTAAAAATGGTTCACTACTGGATAAATCAAACAATAATTCTATATTATATGGAATAATGTTACCCAGAAATTTTAAAATATGTTAATAAATAGAAATTAAAATATGATTTATTACAGTATAATATAATTCAGGAAGAACTAAACCTTATTTAATGGTTCATTTTAAAAGAAGATTATAATTCTAGCCTAGTTATAGTTAGAAATAATTTTATATAGGCATATAGGAAACACCATAGTTAATAAGAAAATTAATACTTTCCCTAGATGGTGATGCTCTTAACTGATCAAACTTTATAAGCATAAAAAGAGATTGCATAAAATCTTTATTAAACAAACAAAAAGGAGTAATAAAACCAAACTGAATGCACTTACACATGAACTCAAATTTTGATTACAGTGTGTAAACATATTTATTGATTTATGTATTTATTTAATTAACATTTGTTTACAGGAAAGTCTGTCTTGGAACAAAGCCAATTTTCAGCGGAGGCCCAGGGAGAAACGCTACAGATGCATGTCTTTGTAATGCATGCCTTTGTAATGTATAAAAAAACAAATGATTAAAATCTGAAATATATAAAAAATACTATAATTATTTTAATTAATAAAAACAGCTGGATAAAGCAAAGTTGTGACAGTACAAGGATGTAGTTCAGATAGTTAGGAAGTTATTACCAGAGTGCCACAGGGTTCTATTTTTGGGGCCATTGTTGTTTAATGTATTTTTTGACTATTCCCAAACATGACAACAGTTAGGTCAATAATTATACTGATGAACTGTAAAACTGTTTTTATTATAGTGAGCAAAAGAGGCTTTGATGGAACAGGTTATTCAGAGAAGTTAAGGGCTACTGACTTGGATAGTAAGTTTAAGTTTGATAAATGTTAAGTTATTTACTTCTGAAATAACATACTAAGATACCCGGTTAATTTACTAAATTATTCTTTGTAGGATGTAAGTTGTTACAAGGATTTAAGCATAATAATCTCAAATACATTCCTGTTTGAAGAATTTAATAATACTGTACTTGAAACAATCTGGTATATCACTGAAAATATTGTTATTAGGGATAAACTTTGATAAATTTATATAAAATGTTTATTGGAACCATGATAGACTGCAGTAACTATTTTAGTACCTGCAATGCTGGACAACTGAAACACTTGGAGAAAGTTCAGAGAAAATTTGTAAAGCAGATTGTCTAAGTTAATCATCTTTCTTAAGAGGATAGATGTAATCAGCTCAATCTTTACACTATTAAATATAGCAATCATAGGGAAAAACTAATATTAGCTCAAAGAGCAATGTATAATGAATAATTGAGAGTTCTATCAAACCTTGAAATATATTCCAATACTAAAACAAATCATCATATTTACCTTAAATTGTGCATAAATTATAATAGAACTATAGTTAGAAGTGCATTTGTGACTGAGATGAAGCCTATAATGCAGAACAGGTTACCATTCTATATTAGAAGCAAAACATCTGATGATTTGTTTCAGTGAAACTTAAATGGTTGAGTGGTTCTGCATACATATAACCCCATTTTTAAGGAGCTTGAGTTAATTTACAGCCTCAGAGCATGAAGTCTGTGATCTGAAGCTATGACAAATATAATGCCAAGTTTAGAAACAACCTCATATGATAAAACTTACCCATTAACAACATTTCCAAAAAGGGAAACATAACATAGCCCTAAAGAAAAGAGTAAAATGTCAGAGCTTTAAACTCAGCTTCTACAGGATTTATAAAGAACTGAAGTATAAGATTAAATCTTACAAAGCTAATTATGAGCAAACAATTACTAAGTCAGTGAAGAATAACCATAAGAAATTCTTTAATTATGTAAGGAATCTTGGATAATACCCAGTATTGCACCAAACTTATCTGTGATGAAAACACCCACCCAGACATTGAGAAAATATATGTGATAACCTAGAGGACAAATTCAGCTCCAACTTCTCCTCCATCACCTCCAAACTTCCCAGTTCAAGCTACCTTGTCCATAACTTCCTCTAGAAATCAACTCAAAGCAGCTTCTACAGTGCTTTCCATGTGCAAAAGCACTAGCGCTGTAGGCCCAGATGACATACTGAGTTGTTTCTTAGTCAATATGAAATGTCAGTGACTGGATCTTCTTAAACTTTTCATCTAGAGGTCTATATTATATTGTCAAAACGGCATTACAACGAAGGCTATTTTGACGACATATAAAAAGCAAAATGCTTAATCAGTGAAAGCTCAGGTCAATGAATATTGGGGTGTATGTGGGGACATAGCCCCCACTTTAAAATGTTTTAACTGGTGTGTTTTGTCTTGTTGGTCTACCGATTTTTTTCCCTAGGAAAAAAATTGGTGCCCTGGGGTTTTGCTGTTTTAGCATTTCGCTATTTATGTGACGTTGAAATGGCATTCACTGTAATGCCATTTTGACAATATAATATAGACCCTTCATCTGCAGGTTTTTCACTGGATATATATCAGAAGACAGAAAAACAGCTATAGTAATGTCCCTCCACAGGGAGGACCCACCATGGCAAATATATATGACATCCTTACAAGGTAATAGAACATATCATCATAGAACTCATCAACAATGATATAGGGAACCTGCAGTCCCTGGGTTCATACCAATTTGCTTTGGAAAAGGTAGCAAATGACTATTAAACCTAGGTGTCATAGCAGTACTAGATGAGGGTAACTGTGCACTATTAAACTAGTTGCCTTCTCTGAACTAGTCATAGCAGTACTACATGAGGGTAACTGTGCACACAGCTTAACTTGATTTAGCTAAGACCTTTAACTCTCCGCTGATATCATTGACAAATTGAACAAATTAAATATAAATCACTCTGTAACCACATGGATTGCCAAATTGCTTACTTATACAATATATTAAAGTCAGTTGCACACTATCCTTCAAGAGACTTAGCCCCATTAACTAACAATATACCCCATGACTTTGTTCTGGGGCCAAGTCTATTTGCAGTTTACTTCTCTGATGATAAAATTGGCATTAAAATTCCTTGGATGACCAGGTTTGTGGATGATTGCAAGCTCTGAGCCATCATAAACTTTCCTGAAGGCAGTCATATCCTACAAGAGGGCCTATCTCCAACAAATTCATGGGGCCAGGATTATGGCACATAGCTGAATACCAAAAAATGTAGCATCAGACAAACTGGGAAGCAGAAACTCTCACATGCCTGCAACATA
The DNA here is from genome assembly GCF_019279795.1 of Protopterus annectens. Taxonomy (NCBI): domain Eukaryota; kingdom Metazoa; phylum Chordata; order Ceratodontiformes; family Protopteridae; genus Protopterus; species Protopterus annectens. The sequence continues at coordinate 634,233,422 of NC_056745.1, read as the reverse complement.
AGTGACACCCTCCTTTAAACAGACACTGTCATCAGAGACCTAGGCATCTTTGTGCATAATGAACTCTCCTTTGACCACTACTTATCCATTGTCATAAGGAAAGCATTCTGCAATTGATTACTAAGAACTCCTTTTCTTAGTCCAAGGATGTCATTATTCCCCTGTACTAGTGTACACACCGCTTTCCAGGTTAATAAACTTTTTCTGTCAGAAACATTAAGAACTATGCAAGTGGGAAAAATCTGGTTGCGATAATACATAAGTACCGAATGTTAATATACCTAATTTATTAATAGACTTTAAAATGTATTTGAGAAAACTTATTTTACAAATGCATTTTGGTGGGAAAGAATCATTAGTTAAAAAAGCATTTTCAATTTCTAGTACTTTTAACTCCCTATTGCATCCATCTTTATTAACCTTTGAAAAAATGTGTGAAATTGACTTTATGGAGTATATTCCCAATAATAATAAAAATGGAGGGAAGTTTAACAATCTTACAGAAAGCAAAATACTCATGGTGAATAATTTAAAGTCAACAAACACTAGGGTAATGAAACCTGACAAAGGTGGGGGGTTAATATTCATGGAGAAGGAAGACTATATGAATAGAATGTATGAAATTTTAAACAGACACCTATGATACGATAACTTATCATACAGTTAAGGAATTTATTAAACATTTGTTTATTTGTGGCCAGATTGATGTGACATTATTTCACTTTTTAACTATGGAAACACCTATTATGCCTATCATGTTTGGAACACCTAAAATACATAAGAGTTTACATGGCCCACCAATGAGACCTATTATAGATGGAAGGAACTCTATCACCTATGCATGGGCAAAAGTAGTAGATAATAACATAAAGGAATACATTAGTAAAGAAAAGCAAATCAGTAAAGATGCATGTCTTTTTTGGAAGACATGATCAAACAAAAGTTTGATAATGATTTCCACTTTTTAACTGTGAACGTAAAAGATTTGTACACAGTTATACCTCATGAGACAGGCATAGAATGGGTGGTAGAGTTCCTTCTAGAAAAAGGTATGCCAGGGAATGATACAAGACTGATGGAAGAACTGTTAGATATTGTTCTCAAAAATATCTACTTTATGTTTAATGGAGAATTTTACCTGCAAAAAAAGGGTGTAGCCATGGGGTCTCCCTGTGGCACTAGTTTTGCTAACACTGTTATGGCATACTGGAAGAACCATTAAGTATTTAATAACAAGGAAATTATGAGTAGTATTAAATACTACACATGTTATTTGGACAACATTTTTATTATTTTGAAAGGGGGTGTTGAAGTGGCAGAGCAAGTAGTTGAGATAACGAATACAAGTATTAACTTTCTAGAATTTACATATACTTTTGGGGAAGAGAAGATAGCCTAGACGTGGAATTAATAAAAGACCAAATCAATCTTTGTTTTCTGGCTAAAATATTTAGGAAGGAAACATACTCAAATTCATTTCTGCATTATTCCAGCGCCCACCCTATGTATCAAAAGAAATCGGTGGTAAAAGGCCAATTAGTAAGGGCAGCTAGAATGAACACTTTGGATACGGATTTTCTGACTGAATGCTCAACCCTAAAGAATATGTTCCTAAAAAGAGGATACCTGGACTTGTTTTTAGAAGAGTTGATTAAAGAAGTTATAAATAGAAGGATGGGCACTTTTTACCCATATTAGGACAACCTTCTTCAACTGAAAGTAGGATATATATGCAACCCAGGGTTAGTAAAGAAGAGAGAAAATATGAAAATATGAAATGAGTTTCATAACCACCTTTAACAAAGGAGCAGAGATGATTATTAATATTTTGAAAAACTGGGGAACCCTTTTAGAAAATACAGATTGTAGGAACAAATTGGGGTTAATGCCAAGCATTACATACAGAAGAGGGGTGAATCTGAAAGACATTTTAGAAAAGGAAATCAAAACACATCCTAAAAATCCAGGAATGTTTAGGTGTGCAGCCTGCCCATACTGCAGATGTATAGATGTAGGGGCTAATTAGAGCAATAATAGAAACTTTAAAACTAACAAAAGATATGATTGTAACTCAAAGGATGTTGTCTATCTAAGTAAATCTAATGACTGCACTAGTTTCTATATAGGTAAGACAGAACGAAAGCTAAGGGAAAGAATATATGAACATCTGTATAGTATAAGGAAGGCCAAGGAGAACAATGCATTATCCAAACATGTACAGGAAAACCCAGGGCATACTTTTAAATTCAGGGTCATTGATCAAGTAAAACTGAATGACAGAGGGGGTAATTTAGGTCTAATCTTAGAAAAACAAGAACTATGGTGGAAGTTGTATTTAAATGCCTACTGCTTTTCAGGCATGAATGACCAATGTTCCATAGCTTGTTTGTTGAAAATAAAATGTTTAGTACGTTGAAATTATTTGTAACACAAAACGTTTTAGTTGGTTTTAAGAAAATGCTTAGCTAGGATTGGTAGAAGTGCATTTTTTCCCATTGTTTGTATTCCATATTTCATATTATATACTTAAGTATTTTTAAGAATGTATTTTCAAAAAGAATGTATTTTTAAGTTTAATTAGTCCTGTGATTATGATATGTATAAATAGGAGGGGTTAACAGTTGTACAATTGTCTGAGGAAGTTCATTTCATTAAAGTGGACAAAAGCGCTCACAATCAACTGTGTTTGGAATTTTACTTGGTTTGCCTCAGCCTTGCTCTATTTTATTTTTTAGTGGTTTGTGACGTTTTTGGTGTTGATCACCCTGATCTATAGCAATGGCTTGACAGTCACTGAATATAATGCATCATTCCATTGTGATCTATGGCAGTGAAGATTGTTAAAGATCAGAGCATCTAATTTATAGTGCTTGTACACAGATGGTAGCATGCAGTGATGCCTGGCACAGTTTTTACCTTAGACAATGCCACTGATGAGAGACAGAATCTGTATGATGACTCTGCTGTTTAATCATGTTTCATGTTCTGCATTTTCTGGGTTATGGGATTATTCAGCACTATGACTATATGACAGCTGTGCTACTCAGAGATGACAGAATGCAGGGCTGTGATACTATCCTAACAGAATGTGCTGAAACTTGGGGGGGGGGCAAAGCATCCAATATCTCTAATACTCCATGTTACTGGCATGCAGCCATCTGAACTGTTCTACCTATCTGTTATGTCTCAAATGAAGGGAGGATCATGTTTTGATGGTTTCCCTTCTTGTAGATTAGTTAGTAGTGTTTTGGCACCATTGTGACCTGGGCTTGTGCCATTGATGAGGAGATGCTGTGCCTCTCTCTGGCAGGTTTTCTATGTCAGGATAGTGGTCACATGTAGTGCTCTGGCAACATTGTCATCTATAGCATTGCCACATGTGAAGGGATACAGCATGCTTAATAGTTGTCGTATACAGTAATAGTACATGACATGCACTGTGTTAATGATGGGCCATGGCATCTGACTGAGAACACTGTGTGATAGTACTACTCAAACTTCTGACAGTTCCAGTGATGGAAAGAACTTCATTTTCACATATCTTATGCTTCAGGATGGCAGGATATAGTGCTCTGTCACCAATCTGACACAAGAACCTTCCAGACCTGACTAATCGCAATACCAATCCAGCAGAGATGTGACTCTGATGGCAGGATGAATTACTCCAGCACCATAAATACTCACACTGATGTCACTAATAAGGGGTAAACAATATGACTGAAAAATACATTAATCTTTCAGAGTAATAATTACCACTGGTGGACTATTCTGGTTTATGTAAATACCCTTAATGACAGAGCAGTCACTGTGCAATCAGTATTCTACACTTTTACAGTATTACATGGTATCTTGATGTAATGCTACAATGGCCTGATGGAGGACCTTTGTTTCATGGATCTAGGTTCTTGGGTTCCAGCCTAGCTTTCCTTCTTTACCTATGTGAAATGTTGCATGTTCTCCTGGTGTCACTAAGCCCTCCATGTATATGTCATATTTACTTTGCCCCTGTAGCCCAGATTGTGGCTAAAAAGAGTCTATGAAAGGCTAGTTCTACTACCAGGTTACAAGTAAATAAAAAAAAATGAAAAGGTCTTGCTAACCAGAATGCCACTGATGTACACAGCATATAACCAGCTGCTATGCTATTTCATAATGGAGACATGTTAATACTTTGGCACCATTCTGTCATATGGTGATGTCACAGATGAGGCACCAAATGATTTTCTGACATGTGTGGTTTTCCTTCATGGTGCACAGCATTCTAACATCTGTTTATGAGCTAGGCTACTTCCTAACTTTTGACATGTGACTATGCCACTGATGAGACCATGGGCCTTCCTTGTCAGATTGCCGTCATACTTCTGATAGATGCTTGTAATGTACTGTCATCCTTCTAAGCAGGGGGAATGCCACTGATTGGAGAAGGGGAACCTTTTAATGACAGTGATGGTATTATGTTGTGATGTGCATCATTGCGACTTACTGCACTGCTATAGGTGAGATGTATGGCATCTGTTTGACAGTTGTACCAACCCTGGTGTTTGCTTGTAGTGCTGTAGTACAGGTCTGCGTTTTAGTAATGTGACACTGATGAGGGGAAGGGCATCTATGTGACAAGTCTGTTGCTTCCATAAGGTGCTCTGTCAATGTTTTGACATATGACAATGCTGCTGATGAAGAGAAGAACATCTTTGTGATAACTGCACTGTTCAGAGAAGGTGCTTTACCACCATCTTGATTTATAACAGTGCTACTCATGAGGAGACAAGGTGGCTTTGCTACTCCAAAATGATATAATGCAATGGCTTATCATTTTGAACTAGTATTTGTAAATATTGTAAGTACATGTACATATGTATCACTGGAAAGATGCTACAAAGTTTGTGCACACCACCATGCACATTATTTGAACATTAGTTTACATTAATTCAGTTATCTTAGTACAAAAGCACACTTACATACATAGAGCGTTACTGTTCTTTCTTTTGCAATTCTAATATTAACTATAGTTTGAAAGTGGAGAATACAATAGGCATTGCATGTTATGTACCTCTAGAATAAAACGTAACTGAAGTTGTTAAATATTGTGTGCACCTGATAGTTACTTTTACTCTCTTGATATATACCAGGGCTGTGGCTAAAATGGATCCATTAATATCAGCACTCCTACCGTATCACTGAGCACAAATAATTAAAGAAATAAATACAATGTGTCAATGACATAGAATGGGACTATCACATGACAATGATGTTGTGACTGTAGGACAGATAAGCTACTGCCTAAAGTTTGTGAGTCAGGTTCTGGAAGTATTCTGACTTAGAGCAATGCCACTAGTCAAGTACAGAGTGAACGAGTGATTAACAACTGCTCTGCACTGAGAAGAAAGCACAAAATGTCTGACTACAGCTGTGCATAGATAATATAATACGTCATAAGACAGAGCCCTAAGATGAGTACTCTGAATATAATGACTAGAATTACTGAAAAACAAAACTGTAAATTACATGTGAACTTTGCAGTTATCACCAGTTCTGGACTGTGTTTTCAGTGTGTTCATCTCAGGGTCACATCTCATCAATGTAATGACTGACATGGAACAAATCTAGCTGGAAAACGGATTTTATATCCACTACAAAATTGTCTTTTGGGACTGTTTTCTAAAATGGAAGTGGCACATTTTAGAAGGCAGTAGCTTGTGGAAATCATGTTGAAACTTTGAGATGAAAATGTTAACAAGAATAACTATCTGTTGAAAGTCTCTGTCTGTCAATTTATGTGGTAAAAATAGGTATTGCTTCATTTCACGATTAGTTCACAATGAATGAAGATATGTCTTTGGTCCATGCAGAAGAAGTAAGTCCAACAGTTATAGATGCAAGTATGGGAATGAGAAATTGTCCTTCTCTATGAAATTTCTGGGGTATGACAGTGGAGGATTGTCTTTATTTAAATGATAAAATATAGAAATAGAATCACCAGAGATCATTGTCTTTGTTTTAGAGTCTTAATCGGTACTGCTCCCAGAAATATTACTGTTGGCATCTGGATTCTCGGTATCTGCCCATTATCATCATATAGAAGTCTGGTTTGGGGTGCACAGATATACAGCACTGGGAATTTTTTTTTTTTTACTATAAGAGTACACTTAGGACTTAATCTTTGTAATGGGCTTGAATTGTGGGACTGAGCACCTACAATGTCAGTAGTAGGGCATCTTATGTTGGAAAATTCAGGATTCACCATATCCCACTGTCATCATTAGACAATATAGGTCTGGAAAGTGGTAGATAATTAAATGGGCATACAGGGAGAGTATCTATCTATATGTCTGTCTATCTAGCTGTCTATCTATGTCTTTATTTTATAAACTGGTTAATTCTGCTGGGCAAAGCCCACTTCAGAGAGGATCCAGAGAGGAAAAGCCTCCAGAATGTACTACATAAAGAAAGCTTCCAGCATAGTGGTACATAAAACAAAACAGACCAAATCAAAATAGCAACAGATGTTATAAAATTACAAATCACTGTCCTAAAAGCAAAGCATATAATCATTATGTTATTATTGCTCTGTGAATTAGGAAGGGAAGAGCTAAATATAAGCCAGGGAAAAAGAAATGAGAAAGGGCACGGAATGTAATGGGAATGGAAAGGTAGGTATAAGTCTGAAAGTAGGAAGACCAGGTACATATAATACAGGAAAGCAAGCTATAAGGGCAAATACAACATATTACTGATTAAAAACGCAGAAGCATGATTTGATAACTCCTTTTTTCTTTTGTGAACACTTGACACTGCTTCTCTTGTCTGTGCCTATATGTTCCTCTGCCACAGTTGTGAAAGTTGTTACTGGTCTCTCTGCTTGACTATCCTTTGATAACCTGGTGATTTGCTAGTCTGTTTGTTTTTTTCTCTATCATTCTGTTTTGAATGGTGCAATTCTCTTTCTTCTGACATCACTGGTTTCCTTATATGTTATATTGTAACTATTTATGTCCTGAAGTCCAAAATACTAGGTTTTTATAGCTTTACTAATTATAATTAACATAAAAGCTGGTAAATAACAAACTTGTTCTACATAATGCATTAGGACCAAATATCTTTGGAGGGAAAGGTGATAGAGTGGGATGAAATTAAATAGAAGTCTAGACTGCAGTCTAGAGACTGTCTTCCCTACCAGGGACACAGTATAGACAGAGAGAAAGGGATAAGGAACTATTAAGTGAAAGGCCATCTCTGGGTGAGTTTTTAGCTGAATTTAACACAGAAGCTGTTGGCAAAAAAATGAGACAATTAGTAGGGCATGTAAAATAATGCATGATAACTACAATAATCAATAAGAAGAGTTTAGAAAAGACCGAGAAGACAGAGCAGAATGTTAATATACAAAGGAACAGTGGGAAGACATTTGTATGGCTCCCAAGTATGCAAGAAAAGTCTAGAATAATTTGTATTTTTGCATGGACGTCTTTGCAGAGGTATTTTATACCCCAAGCAGACTTTAGAGAATTGTTTCCTGAGGTAGACAGTAAATGTTGGAGGTACAATGGGAAAAATGGGGGTAATTGTTATTAATTGTAATTATAACAATAATTAATTGTAATTAATTGTAATTGTACATTGTTACTCCTTAACCCTAAGAAAACCAAATTGTTACTATTTTCACCTACCCGTAAATCTACTTCTATAAACTTCTCTATTACTTCCACTGATAACACTCAAATTTCTCCTGATTCTTCAACAAAACTTCTAGGTGTTACTATTGACAATAATCTTAACTATGATTGTCACATCAACAACACAATAAAAGCAGTTAATAAAAAGATTGGATCCCTGTACAGAATCAAACCCTTCCTTATACCTGAAGCTCGGACCACCTTAGCCCAATCACACCTTATCTCTACCCTTCTATATGCTTCCCCTTATTTTCACTAATCTCTCTAAAAGTAACCTTAAGAAACTTACTACATCTTACCATAATATTGCTCGATTTGCCACAGGATCTCAGTTTAGAACTCACCACTGTCTAAACTTAAAACAACTAGACTGGCTTAAACTTCCTAACAAGCTCATTTATCAACAACTCTTAATAGCTCACAAAATTCTATATCAACCATCTAAAACAACAGTTCTCAGTAATCTCTTGACTCTGTATAACAACCTGAACAACTACGTTCTTCAGACAAACTACTAGTTAATAATACCAAAACTATTAATTCTGCAGGTAATTGCCTTTTTTCCAACTCGGTAAAATATGGAACAACCTTCCATCAAATATCTCTTCTTTGGCCACTCTTCCACTCTTTAAGAAACAACTGCAAACACATCTTAATAAAGTCTGGCTTTGCTCTTGTACCAACTCTGACTAACCTGCCTTCTTCATTTCCTCTACTACAATTCTTCCTTCTCTGCTATGATATCCTGACTGACTTCTTCTGACATAATATCTTTGTAGATATTACTGATCTCATATATGTTGTATTAAAAAAAAAAAAAAATGTTATATTGTCTACCATTTTTTCAAACAATGTATTGATACACTGTATGACTAGATACTATCAAATTTCGTATTGAAAGTCGTTAACCATTTACTTGAATATTTTCTTGTTATGGATATTTTTTACTCTTAGATGTGTATTACCTATACTAAAATCTTCTTATCCTTTATGCTTACTGCTTTTGTTTTATGTGTATTTGTATTCTCTAATCTTGTTTTAACCAATGGAGCTTTTCTCCCCGGGCCTCCACTGAAAATGGACATTGATCCAGCTGGACTAGCCAGGTCAACAAATGTAAAATAAAATAAAAATAAAAAAATGTTTTTTGGGATGCACTTTGTCAGAAATGCTGTGAGATCAAATTGTTTTAACTAAGGAAATTATTCATTTGAGCAAGGATATAGAAACTAAAGTGCCTAGGCTTAGAAAAGCCTTATTAGATTGAATGTTGTTGGCTATCAAAAATGTAATTACTAGAAAATGGAAATTAAAATCTAAACCAACCATACTGAAGTATTGATTATTGTAAAGGAGATAAAATGTTGATAGTGGTATTTTTATAAAAGGAAAGAAGCAAACTAGATAGAAATAAATGGAATTTGTGTGAACAAAACATGTAGAATACCGCTTAACAGGAGGAGTAAAATTTAAGGGTAGCCAGGACTTCATAAACTTATGTAATGTTGGAGTGAAAGATAATTTTTAATAAAGAAAAATCTATGTATAATGCATAAAAAATAAATGTTTACAATGTTTTGCTTTTCTATTAATATATGCATGCACATATCATTATTCAGTATCTGTGAACTTGATAAAGATGCTAAAAAAAAGATTTAACCTGTGATGAAAAAACTAAAAGGGTGGTATAGGTATGTGGTGGCTATATTAGATACAGCCAGGCCAAGAATATTATGCCATTTAATTGGTTTGTTAGCTATTTGTTCTGGGGATTTTTTATTTATTCAGTCTAAGATTTTGGCATACCCAACTCTGGATTCACAGATGCTCTGGTTTATTTAGCAAAAGTTGAAATTTCATGTTATAAAGGGGTTTTGGGTAATTGATGGTTCCTCATGTGTGTATTTAGGAAACGTATGTGGTCACCAGGGTACATGGACAGTACCATAGTTGACTTTAAGTTAATAGTGTTGTTTTGGGTAAGATAGAGTTCCTTGAGTTCAGTTTGTATGTCTCTATGAATCAGTCTAGAAGTGTTGTGGTCCATGACAAATTTGGAAATACCACCGTAGTTTCCATCAGGCATGAATGCATGGTATGTGCAAAACCCCGATATGAAGGGAACGTTGTCTTTACAATGCAAATAAGTCTCATTAACTACACATCTGTGTGTTCATGCTGCAGGACAGCCTCAAATTTAGGCAATTTCTTGTCAAGACTTCTGGTATTGAGAAGAGCCATGATGATATGGTATGATTTTGGGCAGGAAATAGCTACATAGATATTTGCTATGTTGGGGTGTACATTATCCTGACTCTGCCTAAAAAGGCATTATGGGGCAGCCATGGAATGAGAGTTACAGAATGTCATCTGTGAAGAAAGTTACACCAAATCATCTCATCCCATGCTGGCACATAGAATGGCACTGACAACTAAGCAAATTGTTGAATTCAATCTCATTTTCTTTGTATATAGGTATCATTCTGGGAGAAGACATGAGTCTACTAAGGACCAGTATCTTGCCTGTATTAGGTACATGCATGGTGAGATCGGACATGTCTCTTTGCATGGCCCACAGGATTGCCCATCTCAAGTCATTTGCACCAAAATGGACCCAAACTAGTTTGTAATCATATTTGTCCAGTGACAGGGATTTTAGAGCATCTTTGAAATCATAGATCTTGGCTCCAGAAAGACAATTACATGTAACTCTTTCTTTGTCAATCCTTGTGAATGTGAAGTCAGTATGCCACACAATAAAGTCACCAGTTACTAAGACATCATTGTTTTTACTCATGGAAGAAGCAGCATTAGATGTTTTTTCACCTACCTCCTGATGACCCTTTATTTTGTATAAGCATGGTGCTGATGTAGTGGTGGATATCGGATGAGACATCCTAATACTCCTGGGAAGCGTCAACAGTAACTTTTTACAACCTCGACATGTCAGCTTAGGGTGGTGGCCATACTATATAAGTGGTAGTGTTTGATTATTTATAGGTCATTTTATTCATGAAGGGGAAGCCTTTTTGTATATACTTGTTTCCCGCCTTTCTAAGCTAGTATAGTCCAGTTTTCAGGTTAGTGCTGAATTCAGGGTTGTGTTACAAATCTCTGTGTTTGCCCATACCTTACTTGGATAGAAGGAAGTTTCTCTGTTCACCTGTGAGAGAGGGGAGCTTTGAGCAGCCTATCTGTCCCTGGAGGAGTGGTTTCAGCCCAGAAAGTAGTAGGTTATTGGCCATTTTGGGCTAATTTCTATCTCTTTAATTTCCCTGCTATAAAAACCGCATTTGCCCTGTTTTATGACTGGCAGCCAGTTAGCTAGGGTATAACTATTCCCGGCTCCACAAAGTCTCCTCTTCAATTATTCCCTTGGAACTAGACAAACTTTCAACTTAAGCACTCAAGCCATTCATTTCTAGGCCCAGCACTTGCTCAAAACTCATAGCAAGCTTGCACTTATAAACCCTAGCACTACAGAAGGACAAGGCTCTCTATTCGACCTTACCAGCCATTCAGTAAAACAGTTTACTCTACCTATCCAGGCGTGTCCAAAGGGCAGTTTCAGGTATAATCTCCAGTCCAACTGGTGAATCTGGGCATTTTGTACATGCGAGAGATGCAATTATACACCCAAACTGTAGGCTAAGCTCTCTCAACCCAAGACTGGATCAGACAGTCAAGAGGAGAAGGGAAATACTGGCATCACACCTCCAGTCTCACACAGACCCATTAAACCAGCACCAGCAAAAAACACATGTAAATACACGAAAACATACAGGAGGCTCTAAATAAAAATCTGCAAAAGCAACAGAGCCCTCCAAAGCAGACATCCAAGCAACCTCCACCCACCAACACAAGCCATGAAACACATACTTCACAAAACCAGTGTGCCACGCAGTCACAGCCCTCAAGGCAAAATAACATACCCAACATACTAGTAATATATGACTTTATAGTCAGGCATACTGATGTCCCACTCATTAGGCTGAATAAGGAGAAGGTTACCATTAGCTGCCTGATGGGTGCTAGGATCCGCTACATAACACAAGCACTCAGGTCACTCCAGAACAATACAAATATGACTCTGTCATTATCCATGTTGGTGTGAATGACCTGAGCCATACCTCCCTGGACTTTAGGAAAAGAGACATGGAAGAGCTCTCTGATCACATAGCCCAGGCCGGTATGATCCTGACCCTGAGTAGCATCCTGCCCTCACCAAGAATGATAGCATGGTATAAAGAAAAAAATTTATCAATTTCAACAATTGGCTAAGTTTCTAGTGTCATTCAAAGGGGATCCAGTGTCTGTCTGCCTGGGATGACATGCTTGACAAGCCACGCTGCTTCACTAGGGATGGCTTGCACCTGTCACCCTTAGGCTTTCGAATACTGGCCAAGGCTCTTGCCACCCCCATAGTGCCTTTTTTAGACAAGGCTCAAAAGACAAACCCACTGCCATAAATAGCACAAGTAACAAGTAAATTATAAGGGTAATACTACTCAATGCCAGAAGTCTAAACCTCAAAATGCATGCACTCGAGGCACTTCTCAGTATGGAGAAAATCGATATATGTGCAGTAACAGAAACTTGGTTTAAGGCTCCACAGAGCACCCCAGCATTACCAGGCTACAACTCATACTGTACATTTCGGCCACAGAACCCGGACCAAAATACAAAAGGCGGGGGAGCATCCATATTCATCAAGGATACCCATACCTCCAGGTTAGTGGCACAGCACAATGCTTCAGAGATTATCCACGTGCAACTAACAATGGGCAAAATTGCAATTCAAATTGTAGCTTGCTACAGATCACCCACCATGTCCCAGGACCCCGATTCCACATTTCTGGAAACACTGGGTAACATAAAGGTCCTACCCATCACCCTAATATTGGGTGATTTCAACTACCCAAACATTAACTGGGAGAACTACTCAAGTACTAACTCCCTTGCCCAACATTTCCTAGAATTTATAAACTCAAACGCCCTGGAACAACTGGTCAGCACTCCCACCAAAAGTGACAAGATATTGGACCTGGTCATCACCAACATGGGCGACCGGTGTTCCACACCAGAGGTCAACTCCTCGCTGGTTAGATCTGACCATAAACAAATCACTTTGGATATCCACATTCCGCCCCCACCCCCAGATAAGGAAACCGCTGTGAAAAACTTTTCAAAAGCAAACTTCACATTACTTAAGACGGAGGTGGAAAGTTTCAAAGCCCCTATGCTAAAGGATAACACTTTCCAAGCTGCAAAATCCTTTACTAATGCATTCTATGGGTACCTACAAGAATGCATGGATCATGCTATCCCAAGCAAAACCAACACTCACTCCTCCAAGAAAAGGAAACCAGTTTGGTGGACCCCTGCCATAAACAAGCTATACAATACAAGGAGGAAACTAGTACAGAAAAGAGTAAAATCCCAAGAAGGGAAGACATCCCTGATCAGTATCAGCAAGAAACTATGATCCCTCATAAAATCGTCCAAGGCGAGCTTTGAAAGAAAACTTGCCAAGGACTCCAAAGATAACCACAAGGAATTATTTAGCTATGTCAAGAATCTAAGTGGCAATGCTCAGATCTGCTCAGAGTTAGTGAAGAATGGCACAAAATACACTGAAGCAACCAATATTGCCAACATCCTGGCAGACAGGTTCAGTGCAAACCTCACCCCCCTCTCACCCCCAAAAGGGCCCATAACCATACCAGAAGAATGTAGAGCCCCTGAAATCACAGACATTCAGGTTAAAATAGCCCTCTCCAAAGCCAAAAACACAGCATCAATGGGACCGGACAGTGTCCCAGGCTGCGTCCTACAGAGCTCAAAGACGAACTAACCCCTCACCTAAACACACTGTTCAAACTCAGCCTCTCCACAGGTTACGTACCCATAGAGTGGCGCACAGCAATGATTATTCTGCTCCACAAAGGTGGAGCCACAACAGACCGCAAGAAGTTTTGCCCTATAAGCCTGACTAGCTTGGCCTGCAAGGCTATGGAGTGCATCATCATGGAACTCAACTGAGACATTGGGAACCTCCAAACACTGGACCCTACCCAGTTCGGTTTTGTTAAGGGCAGATAATGCCTTCTAAACCTGGTGAACTTCTCTGAGGCAGTTACCAAGGCTATAGACGAGGGAAAGGTGGTACTCACAGCCTACCTAGACCTCGCAAAGGCCTTCGACACCATTCCCCATTCTGGTATTATAGACAAGATCACCAGCCTGAACATAAACCCCTATGTCACAAGATGGGTTGCCAATTGGCTCATGGACAGAACCCACATGGTGAGAGTCACGGGAGCTAGGTCTGACTCTAAACCAGTTACAAGTGGCATTCCCCAGGGCTCAGTCCTAGGACCCCTCCTGTTCGGCATATTTTTCTCAGAGGTACAGACAAGCACAGGAGGACTATGGCTGACCAAGTTCACAGATGACTGCAAACTAGGGGCTATAATTGACTCACCGGCTGACCCAGACATCCTCCAAAAGGGTCTCACTGAGATGGATACCTGGTGTCCAAATCATGGCCTCAAGCTAAATGCCAAAAAGTGCATAGTTATTCCCTTTGGAAATAACAAAGTACCTACAAACTACCACATAGGTGGTAGTCCCCTAAATATGGAAAATGTAATAAGGGGTCTGGGGACCCAAGTAGATAATAATCTCTCCGTTGATAATCACATTGCCAAAGTGGTTAGAAAATCCTTCAATGTGGCCCACCTAATCACAAAAGGGTTTGCATCCAGATCAAAATAGGTCATTGTGCCCCTCTACTCATCACTCATCAGACCCATCATAGAGTACAATGCCCCATTTGGGATGTACCTTACAAGACATCTGCAACAGCTAGAAAGACCACAGAAGTACCTCACCAAGAGGATCACTGGCCTCAAACAGATGCCCTATGCAGCTCAAATGAAGAAATTCCAGCTGAGCTCAGTTGCATACCACCTGCTCAGAGGTGATCTCTGCCTGACATACAAGAACATCTAAGAATGGAAAAATAAATTCACAGTGTGAAAGAAACAATGAATATGGATAGGTGGTATCACATGGTTGCAGAGACATCTCTAATAATGTTTATAACTTTAGCAAAGATAACCTTCAGGACTATGTTGATTTATTTACAGGTTTAGAAAATTTGCCCAGAAAATATTATATACGAATACTTTTATCTATTTATTTGTTTTATTTGTCAACCATGGTATAACACTGATCCAGCTGCACCATTTTTTAGCTCAGCCTGGGGAACAGACGACATATGTCCAGTGAAGTTAATACATTAATGTCATGGTAGATTTCAGCAATACAAAAAGAAAATAGTATAGTAATTAGACATACAAATATTAATTAATTAATTATTTTATTTATCCTTTGTTGAGTGGGTTAGTCCCACTAGGCCAGTGACATCTTTTTAGGGGAGGTCCGAGGAGGTATTTTATACTACTAGGGGAAGTTGGACGAGAGCATTGGGGAACTTCTCCTACTTCTGACTGTTGTGAGTGGGACCCATTTTGCAGGAGCACTTCCTGTTTCCATTCCAGGTGCAGAGGTAGTCTGGAGAAATAGGGAAGCAGATGGAGAGAGAAGGAGATGATACAGAGGTGTGAGAAATGGAGGAAAAAGTAAATATCAAGAGCAGAGAATGTGTGCAGGATTCTGAGGTGTTTTAAAAGAAAATCTGTCTGGTGGAGATGATTCAACAAATGATGAATGCATAATGTATAATTGCAACCCTCCAGTCGGGAGGGTTGAGGGATTATTTACTTAAATAAATGGTGATGCAGAAAGAGCCAGAAAATGAAGGAGATGTTTCCTGGAGGTACATTATGGAGAAAATACAAATGGATGATACAAATGTCTTATCCAGGTCAAGGTATGCCATGTGGTCAGCATGGTCACTATCAATAGTATGTGTTACCCTTTTGAAGAAGTTGAACAGATTCATTAAACAGGTCTACCTCTGATAAACCAAACTGCTGTGGGTCTAGACTGGTGAGTTTTTAATATTCTGATTTATCAGGTGAGTTATAACATGTTCCATGGCTTTGCAGATAAGGCTTGTCAGATTGATAGGCCTATAATTTCTGGGGTCAGTGGTGGGGGCCACCCTTGTGGAGGGACATCACTACTGCTGTGTGCCAAACCCCAGAGACAAAGACAGTGGCTAAACTCAGGATAAGTGGTTTAAAGACTGTTTCTACTAGGGCTTGTTTAGAACTGTTTATTAAGCAGCCAGGTATATTAACAGGTACCAATGAGAAAATATTTTTAGTCTTGGAAGTCACCTTCAGTGCATGTTTTTTTTAAGTAATGATGGGGATCTTTGAGACTCAGGGATAAGTGGACTTTGGGTAGCCATCTCTGAGATAAAGTTTTCACTAATGTGTTTGTTACTATGCTGGCAATATCTACTTGGTGAAAGTAGGTGGTGCCATCCAGAAGGTGAGGGAAACAAACAAACAGATGTTCTTTTCTTTTAAGTAGCAGCTACAATTTATGCCACCTACTGAGCACTAATGTACTTAAGTTCTGCTTCGGACTACAAATTCAATACTGACATTAATTTCTGAATGCCACTTATACACTGAAGACTAAATTGGCATACCCCCTAACACTTTGCATCCAGTGTGTCTGTCCCTTTGCCGCAGCATAACTATGTCTATGGTACCATTATGAATAAGTTCAGCTCAACATCTGGCATTATTTTTTCATTTCAAAATGTATCTGAAGAAGGAATTGTAATTGTCTTTAGCTTCAGATGCTAACCTAAGTTTATGGGCTACTTTTGTAGACCTAATAGTATTTTTAAGTTAGTCTATATTCTAATGCTCTTCTTTGATATGAGGGTATTTTGATGTACTATATACTTTGAGGATTTTTTTATTTTGTATTAGAGTTCATTTGTGTTGGTGGACCACCTAGGTGGTTTGTTTTTAAGTTTCCCATTATATTTAGATATGGTCAGGAGAGCCAGTTCTACACCTTTACCTAAGTGGGTATAGAACTCCTTTATGAAGGTACCTTATGTAGCAACATCTGGGGTAATCCTGCTATAGGTGAACTCTATCACAGAATTTGATAAGGTTAATACTTATGAAATCCTTGAATTCTGAGACATTGGTTACATTGGGTTTAGAGATTTTGAAGGTGAAATTCACTAGGTAATCTGGGGAAGGAGATACTGGGGGAATAGTACATAAAGAAGCTATACATTCTAAATGCAGAAGAGCCTCAAGGTCAGGAGATTTGTTGCTGAGACTTCCAGCATTGAGCGGAACCACCTTAATGTGATCCTATTTCGGATTTGATATGATGGTTCCATTGGGATGTCTATTAGCTTCATTCTGTCTAAAAAGGCACAATGGGGGTGGCAAAAGCTTTAGCTAGTATGCAAAAGCCTTGGAATGAGAGGTGGAGTCCATCCTTTACAAAGCAAGTAGGACTGTTGAGTAGTTTGTCCACTGCTGACACATACTGGATCCCTCTGTAAAGACACCAACACTTAGGCCAATTGTTGAAGCCAACTGTCTATTCTTTGTATCAAGTGATGATTCATGGAGAAGGAAGGATTCCAGTCAGAACTGGCCTGCATTTGTGACTTGCACTGAGAGTTCTGACATGTCTCCGTGCAAGCCCCTCATGGTTGTGGATCCCAGATTGTTCACTCCCAAGTGGGTCACCACCATGCCATAGTAATAGTTGTTAGGTGAAAGGGTCTTAAGGGGAATTGACATATCTGAAATCCTGGCACCTGAATGACAAGTTACAGTAACCCTGTATTTTTCCAGAATAGTGACAGGAGAATCCGTATGCCTGACTATAGGGGCACCAATCACTAAAACATTTGTAGAGTGGTCTGGTCTACTGGATTTGGGATGCTGTAACTCTTGCTGGCTGTTTTCTGAAAATGTGTCTAAAGGTGATTTAGTATTTGACTTTCACTTGGATTTAAACTTCATGGGTCTAGGAAGCTTTGAAAAAGGTATTTTGGGGCTTCAGTATAAGACATGTTAGTGTGGTTTGGTATGGACTATGGTGACAGTATGTGTTTTTCAAAGTCTGTGTTTATGGTAAGATTGAGGCCAGCATATTTGTTAAATGTCTGCATCTCTCACAACTATACCTCTCAGCTGTGCAGATTTTCGCAGATTGTCCAGATTTTTGCCTCATATTTTTGGTCTGCTTCTCATAAAATTATGGTTTTCTAGCAAAGCATCGGCAAATCATTGAGGATTTAAATAAACAAACTAATGAGATACATTTTGAGATTCAGACTTCATGCCCTTTTGTCTCCCCATTAGTTATGGCCTTGCCCAGATTTCTTTCTCTAAGAGGTTGAGAGGCATGCTCACAAGCAGAACTTCTTTTGCTGAGTAGGAGTTTATTATCTATGAGCATAACACAGTTAGTA